>NC_136883.1:5090182-5200182 GCF_949152265.1 Phoxinus phoxinus | reverse complement strand
TAACAGGATGACTATGAATATGTAAACTGCTATGTAATATTCGGTTCTTAGCTTTTGCAGATTGAAGTATTCAAATTTTATTTTAATGTTAAACTGAAATATGGAAGTAAGGAATAATTGAAGACGGGGCGTTTAATTATTGAAAGTTTCATGAGCACCCGCGGTGGTAATGCAACCACAACGAGAGGAAGGTGTGCATTAGGTTTTCAATAATTCAACAAAACAGAGTAAATTATTCCTTAAACCGCTGTTACCACATGTTTTTCTCAAAACCTTATTTTAGGATTTTGTCCCTAAAATGTTCTTTTGAGTGGAACCACTTACTCAAAGTGCTGATTTAGTGCTTTTAAACAGCCCAAGCCACCTTTACTAGTTTAAAATACTCTTTAAAGTTAATTTGAAACTTTACTGTCCCAATTTGCATAGGCTATACATCCTGAATTGTGAAATGTATTAAAAACAGTATGCCAAATGTGCAGGTGGATTGTCAAAGTCTGAGTTTATTCAATATTGATCTTGAGCAATAAAGAGTTTGGAGTAGTTATCAACTTTTTAATTGAGGCAAAAAGTGTGAGGCTGATGTTCTCACAACATATTTATGACCCTGCAATGAAAGTAATAATGATCCTAAACACTTACGCACAAACCTAATCTGTACACTGGTCCTACAATAGGTATCAATATGCAATTTTATGACATAGAATGTCCAAACACTGTCAACACACTCAAAAGTATACACACTTATAGTGCATTGTATAAGTACTACATAGTATGGTGGGGAAATAGTATGGATTTGCGAAAGAGTTTTGAAACAATTCAGGATTTTTTTTTGCTAAATGTTATGGAACTGTAATGCAGTCAACAAACATCAGCATGAGCAAATGAATCAACACCGTATGAATGTTTGTCAACCAATTAGAATTCAGCAGTGCCCTTGTATAAAGCATAATTCTGATGATTTGCAGATCTGCATTTTGCCATTTTTCTCTAACTACAGATGTTCATGACTCACCCTGTCCCACAGAGCATCATAAGAACCTCTAATATGTGTTCCTTCTGAATATATGATGTGCACTGAACAGCAGTTAACAGGTGTTGAATCTCAGAAAGAGAGTTTGAATAGAATCACATGGCTGGAGCTTAATTCATCTCCTGAAAATCTCAGCATAATTCTCTAGACAGTCTACACAGGACACAATCTAACCAACACAGATGTTCGGCCAAAGTAAAACACTGAACATCTGCTGATACTTGTTTGACAAATCGCTTTTCGTGCATGCCACAGATGCTCTATGGGCGCTATTTTAATGATCTGAAAAGTAAGTATCAAACGCGAAACGCAAGTAACTTTGTGGACGGATCTAACATGTGTTGGTCTGAAGTCGCTACATTATTCATAGGTGTGGTTTGGGCGTAACATGCAATAAACCAATCAGAGCGTCATCTCACATTCCCTTTAAGAGCAGACGCACTTGTTCCATGGCGGATTGCTACAGTATTATAACGGTGGGTTTACCAGGCGCACGCAACTTACATGATGGTAGCGGTGATTTCACAGTCTTCAGAATTTTGTTTCCTGGTTCTTGACGGACAACACACTTTGTCAGATGTCCTTATATACCGATGTGTCTTGCCACTATTGATCAAACAGGTTTGATCCGTCATTACTACAATTATCCTGAATAATTTGGGTAAATGTGTTGCTAGATTTAAGCCTATTTTTTCACATCTTCATGGACACCACAAAGATTTCCCTCATGTGGTATTTTTCCTTGTAATTATGTATGGTTTGCAAAAATATGAACTGCTGTGTCTGCGTAGATGAGAGAAGGAAAGTGTATGCGCGATGTGCACACGCTACATTATGGCCAAGCATGCACCCTTAAAATAGCATCTGGATAACGTGCCACTGACTTTAGACTAGGTTTTTCCTGATCTGTGGCAGAATTGTTTTCTGAAACTGCAAAATAGCAGCAGGGAACGTTTGCTCCAGAACTCTTCCTCTTTTCGGTGAACCGGGAAAAGTCTGCTGTGCGTCGGGTGAAAAATAGGAATGATACATGCGTCGGTGTACAAAATAATTTGCGCTGGGTGCAAGATAGGGCCCTATGTCTTCAGTTAAATTTCTGTTTTATTTCGACAGGATCTTTTTTTTTTCTTAAAAAAAAACATGTTCTTCATTTCTCCACTCTTAGTGAAGATGTTTGGATCCAAAAAAGTCCCAGGGAACTTGAACTTGCTTACTCCACAGAATGTGCTGTTTGCACCAAATTGTAACCCAACAGTTGTGACTTTAAAACGTCTTTGGAAAGTTTTGTTAGGTTTTTTTTTTTCTAACCCAGCATCAAATCAGATGATTTATTACTTGTAGTTCTACTGATGTTATTTATCTTTGACTTGTCTTTTAGTTTGCAGTATATTGGCAAAGCTAACAGACAGCTCCATAGCCGGATTAATGGACATCGAAGTTCCATTAGCCGTGGTGACCTCAAACTCGCTGTGGCAAGGCCCTTTCAGTTTGCAGCATCAATACAGTAGCCCTTTCCTGTAGATACTCTAATGTAAAAATACAAACGCTGTTAGAGTGTGAGAATAGATAGGAAAAGAAACCCTCTTGCTGTTCTGCAGGTCTGATCTGCATTACGGGAGGCATTTGGTAGAAGATGGCAGCCAAATACTCAATAAATCCAAGGGTTCACATATTTTTTCCACCCTAGTGTAAATATGTACATGCTGTGTTCAATAAAGACATGAAAATATGTCATTGTTTGTGTGTTGTTTGCTATGGATTTCTTAGACTCAACTGAATTTCAGATTCAATTTTAGGATCAATTTCAGAGAAAATCTTGTGGTCGGTATCTCGAGGAGGGCTTTCTTTAAATGTCGTGTTTTATCACCGGCTGTGCTCTTGCTATATGGTTCAAGCAGTTTGACTTCTTTTTTCTTCAGCGGTTCTGCCAACCTGCTTAATTTAATGTAACTTCCCACAACCCACATTCCCTCATAATAAGGAATACAGCCGTGTTAACGGCCTGTGAACAGCTCGTGATAAGCTTCAATGACAGCATCATTAACAGGGAGGTGGTGATGATCATCTGTTGTACATCATACTGTAACACCTCTCCTTCTGATCTCTCTCTCTCTCTCTCCCTCCCTCCCTCTCTCTCTCTCTCTCTCTCTCTGTGTGTGTGTGTGTGCTGACATTGCCTGGCATCGATGTGATACTGTGAAATAATTACACTGAAAATGAGGAAGACTCCTTTCATAAGAGATGTGCATGTATTGAGACAGGGTCCATTTGTTGCTGTCTAAAGAGGTCTATAATAATTGGAGAAAGTTAGCATTCACATTCATCTCAAAGGCAATTGCTCTACCTCCTTGGTGCCCTCCTCAGAGGCCTGCAAGAAAACGATCAAACGATAAAATATTATGACCACATGCCTAATATGCTATTGGTCGTCTGTGTGTTGCCAAAACAGCACCAACTGTTAGAGGTATGGACTCTGCAATATGGTGTCCTGTGGTCTCTGGCACCAAGACGTTAGCAGCAGATCCTTCGAGTCCTGTGGGTTGTGAGGTGGAGCTGCATTGGATCAAACTTGTTGGTCCAGCACATCCCACAGATGCTCAATTGGATTGAGATCTGGGGAATTTGGAGGCCAGGGCAACACCTTGAACTCTTCATC
This sequence comes from Phoxinus phoxinus, assembly GCF_949152265.1. Taxonomy (NCBI): domain Eukaryota; kingdom Metazoa; phylum Chordata; class Actinopteri; order Cypriniformes; family Leuciscidae; genus Phoxinus; species Phoxinus phoxinus. The sequence goes on along the minus strand of NC_136883.1, from coordinate 5,196,496 downwards.
ATGTTGGTGCATTATCCTGCCGAAAGAGGATTCGGGAACACAATTGTCATGAAGTGGTCTCCCTGGTGTGCAACATTAGGTCAAAGTCACTTCCACATGAATGGCCGGACCCAGGGTTTCCCAGCAGAACATTACCAGACCATCACGCTCCCTCCACGGGTTTGTTGTTGTCTCACAGTGCATGGTGCCATCACCATCACCCCAGGTAAACGGCGCCTTGATGTAAAATAAAGCGGGACTCACCGAACCAGACGACCTTCTTTCACTGCATTGCAATGCACTGTTTGTTGTGACACATTCCTCCCAGAAAAATAATTAAAATATTGTGTGATTTGTGCCACACTGTTGGCTCAGACCTGATGGGATAGCCTTTTCTTTTCCCCTGTGCATTAATAAGCCTTGGGCGCCAAACACCTAGGCTTTCTGTGTTAGTCTGTGTTACCGGTGTTACACAGTGTTCGGCCAGACATGATTATATTACTTGGCCCCCACGGCCCCGTCCCCGGCTGTCATTTTGCTTTTTTGTAGAAATAAAAAACATTTAGTTTAGTTGGACAATGGACGTACAATTATAAACTAAAAGCATCTGCTCTGCTCCATACAGCACAAGCTGCAGAGTCACAGCACATTGCAGCAGAAGTAACATTTCACTTATCATGGGACAAGAGAAAGGAGAGATGACTCACAGGACGATGGCAGGGGATTTAGTGTGCCACTCACTGACAAATATCTTATCTTGTAAAATGTGCGGTCAGTACCACCGCTCCCTATTCATAGCTTACGTGTGATCGCGAATTCGAAAGGGAAAGTAAAAAGCAAGAGCGCATTCAAAGGCGATTTCAATACCTAACATTGTAAATGCAGCTAATGCCCGCAAATTATAGGCGTATATATTGCACATTTAAAATCGAAAGGAAATTTTCACACCGGTATATAAAATTGCGACAACACCGGTATTGCAGTACCAACCCAGTCGCTTTGCCATAACAATCGCCATAACAACTCGACCTTAGTTAAAGTTGCTCAGATTTTTATTCCTAATAATTTCTATTGCTTCCAACTCGTTGATTATGAGAACCGATTGTTTGCGTACCATCTAATCTACCCAGAACATAAAATGTGGCCTTGCTAGGAGATGATCAACGATATTTCCTTCACCTGTGACTGATTATATAATTTTGGGCTCATCAGTGGTATGTTGCTTTTTTGCGTGATTAAATAGTTTCCACTGCAGGTTTGTAGGGGCTTTGGAGAGTGTTTAGAATAAGAGATTTAGAATACAAATGTGTGCCTTTGTGACAATATCAAATAGATGGAAGGATGTTTTACGGGGAGTGTCTTCACATGCATTTGTTTCATTTGTGTGCATGAAGATGGTCTTCCTGTATTTGATTAAAAAAGCCTAACATTCTTCATTCTGTTATTGTCATTCAGCAAAAATCCAGGAGACAGAAAAATCTCGTACACACTGCATGCAGTATGTCTGTCTCTTGCAGTTTCACATACACCATCATATTTTTTAAAAAATCTCACCACTTCATCAAAAAACAGAAAATTACACCGTTTTTTATTTTTTATTATAATCTGATTAATGGCAGCTTAGATATTTGAGCCAACTGGAATTTAAATGCAACTTTAAAAAAACAAACACTCACACACACACACACACACACACACACACACACACACACACAGACACACACACAAAAAAAAATCCAAAAAGAATTGACAAGTTGAATTGCATTTTTCACAAAATGTTGAGAATTGAACAATAGATATTCATTACACAGATTCGTCTTACACTACTTAAATATACTAACTATAATAAATAAATAAACAAAATTTTACTTATTACTATAGTAATTACAGTGCAATAACTGGGTAATAATGAATTGGTATTAGCCTAAATATAAACCTAATCCGTACCTATGTAGTTACATTTCTCAGTATTTTCTTACTGAATATTTTTTTCTTTCCGGATGCAGGTGAAAAAGTGATGTTGTTACAGTGTAGTTACACAAATAAATGTAATATTAGTTAACTACATGTACTTAGGTTAGGGATTGGTTTATGGTTAGCTTCTTGTAATGATGTTTGATTTACTGGTATTACTATTGTAAGTATGGTACTTGTAACTTGTCTAACTTCATCAACTGAAAATACTTTGCTTACCTCAACTACTGGTGCACATTTGAAACTCATAATACAAATATTCAAAAAATTGTCCCTCTTACAAGAAATAACTCTTAACCTTATGCATATCAGCCCAGTAACCAATGTGACATCATTTCCTTCATCCCAGAAGCTATTAAACATGCAGTTGATAATATCTTTGACATCCTGTTTAATGGCGGCCATAAAATATAATACCAATTACAGCAATACTATCAGCAGGGGTAATCATAATAGTAATAACTACTATCGATCCAATGGTTTTGAGGGCTAATATTGCAGTTGCCCCATTAACTGCTGGCACAGTCACGGCTTCGGCTCAGAGCGCCTGAGAATTAAATGTTAATTTTTATTGATGAAAAAATGTCAGCAGGAGGCAGAAACTCTCTGCTTGGAATGAGACATTCACACGATGCACTGGGGCATTGATAATCCATTCAAGCCTGCCAATGCGGCGGGAGATTAAAATCACATCTGGATTAGATGACTTTTTGTTGCGTTATGTGTGTGGCTGCCTCATTTCAAATGGAAATAAGCGTAAACAAGTTTTAAGCCCAGACACAGCTCTGATCCAAAAGCCATTGAGCTGCCCCGCTGTCTACTGACTACATAGACAGCTGCCTTCTAAGACAACTGAAATGGAACCTTGTAAGTGATTGATTTGGAACACTCTACATGCAGCAGCTCTGTGAGGCATACAAATACATTTAAATTTAATCATTTAGCAGACACATTTATCCAAAGAACAATTTAAGCAATCAAATCAAAACAATGTGTAAGTGGTGTGACAAGTCCCAGTTAGTCTAGCACATTACTCAGCATTTTTTTTATTTCAATAGAAAAAGAATAGTAAGTGTTAGTATTAACAGGTCAAATGTTGAAAGAAAAAAAAGATGCATCTTTAAGTTCTCGGGTCGTGTTAGTCCAGGTATAGGTCAGTGAAAGTGATTGTATGCCTCTTTTGGATGGCACCACAAGGTGCTGTTCACTTGCAGAATACAAGCTTCTGGAGGGTAAATAAATCTGAAGTAGTGAGTTTAGGTATAGGGTGCAGAGCCAGTGGTCGTTCGTTCGGTTGGCAAACATCAGTGCCTTGAATTTGATGTGAGCCGCTATTGGCAACCAGTGCAAATTGATGAAGAGAATTGTGACGTGTGTGACATCCCTTTGACTCGTTGAAGACCACTCTTGCTGCTGCATTTTGGATCAGTTGCAGAGGTTTGACAGTTGGTGCTGGAGAGCATTACAATAGTCCAGTCTGAATAGAACAAGAACTTGGACAAGGAATTGTGTAGCATGCACTGATAGGAAGGGCTTGATCTTCCTAATGTTGTATGGGCCGTTCTAGCAATGTGGTCTGTGAAGTTTAACTGATCATCAATCACATCTCTGGGGTTCCTGGCTGTCCTGGAAGGAGTTATGGATGACAAACCTTGCTGAATGTAGAAGTTGTGAATCAAGTATTGGGTATATATTGAATAACAACCTGTGATTAATATTGTGTTGGCCAAAATCACAAGCAGTTCTGTCTTTGCGTGGTCATCCAGTCCGAAATGTCTGTCAGGCAGGCTGAGATTCGAGCAGCTACCGTCAGATCATCTGGCTAGAATGAAAGGTAGAGTTGTGTGTCATCCGCATGGCAGTAAAATGAAAAGCCATGTTTCTGAATGACATAACCTATTGATGTCATGTTGATGGAGAATAGAAGTGTTGATGGAGAATAGAAGTGGTCCAAGCACTGAGCCTTGAGGGACCCCAGCAGCTAGATGTTGAGACTTTAGACACCTCACCCCTTGGAAACACCCTGAAGGACCTACCTGACAGGAGGATCTGGTGGTTAACCATGTCAAAAGCAGCTGACAGATCCAGCAAGATGAGTACTGATGATTTGGAAGCTGCTCTTGCCAGTCTCAGAGCTTCAATAACCGAGAGCAAGGCAGTCGTGGTTGAGTGGCCGCTTTTGAAGCCATACTGGTTGTTGTCCAAGAGGTTATCCTGTGTGAGAAAGGTATAGATGTGGTTGAACAAGACTCACTTAAGTGGAAAGGTTTTGAAAAGCATGCAAGAGTCAGAAGATATATTCATTTTGTTGTGGTACAGTGTTAAGCAGTGGAGACAACATAGGTTATGCCGAAAGGTGACCTGTGAATTGTGTGTTGTGTCAGGAGCCAGGTTGAGGTTAAGAGTGAGAAGGAACTGATCTGAGGTCTGCAGTTGAGTAACCAGCGTATGATCAGTGGGGCAGTAGCTTGTGTAAATAAGGTCCAGTTACCTGATTTGTGATTAACCGCAGTAGACACTCGCTTGAGGTCAAACAAGGCAAGCAGATTGTGGAAGTCAGGATAACTTATTTCAGTAGAGTTTAGTGTCAGTATATAATTTTAATAAGCATGATAAAAGTACATACTGTATGAATATATTTTTGTTATAGTGAACTCCTTGCAAAATGTTTCAGTACTGAATTAATTATATGCTTGTTCGCCATCCATGTTATTCAGATTATCTGCATTCCCTTGTGAAAAAGAAGTACAATTTAGCATACTTTTAAAAATAGTATACTTACTATGGAAATCATATTAAAAGAATACACTGTGCCAACTGAATGTAGTGTTTTCAGACACATTCCATATTTCATAATTCCATATTATTTACTGTTAAATTAAAATGTAGTATAGGACTTAAGTACATATTTATATTATTGCCTTTGAAATATGATTAATGTGTACCTCCAAATGTACACAAATGTGCATGTAAAATATAATTTGATGTCATTTCTTTCGAAAGCTGTATGTCATGAATTTAAATATACAGTATTTGCATTTAAAATAAATGATCTTTAAGTGTAATATCAAATAACACACAACAGTAGGAATAATAATCAAGTACCTGTGCTTTTGTATGTTAACAAGTGCACATTCAGTACAATTAAGCACAAATAAGTGTTGCCTTCTCTTTGAAGGATACATGCGATCTGTCTTTTGAATTTGGCCAAAAGAAGGACTCATAGAAGGTAATAGAACTATCCTGCCCACTTTTTTTATATAGCTTCACATCGAGACCACCTTTAAAGGTGCACTTGGTAACTTTTTCAACGTAATAAATCCGTTTAGAAATCATTTGGATGGTTAAATAATCTGTTCTGGTGAGAATGGTTACTTTCCCCGCTCCCCCCAGCGTTCCCAGGCGGAAAACCAGCCTTGCAACATTGAGACTAACGTCCCGGAAAGTTGAAAATAGGAAGTCTCGTGAGAAGCGAGAACGAGCGAGAAAGAGCGAGAAACACGAACTGCTTTACGGAATACAAAATGTACATGTCAATGTTAAATGATACTGTGTATGATGTATTACCCACCTCGGTAGACATGCTCCACACGATAAAGTTGGTGCGTCTGGGACTCATTTGTTCACCACACCGGCTCTGACCATAACAAAAGCACATGAGCAGCGATAGAAAGGGGGAGGAGTGCGCCGGCGCGCCGCAAGTGACTTTACGACCGTGATGTGAAAAATATACGCACCGCAGCTGTAGGGGGAGCTCGTTGAGAAAATCAGCAAAGCGGTGGCTAGAGTTACCGAGTGCCGCTTTAATTCTGTCTACAGCTCACTAGCTTTTCAAACAGAACTAACATGTCTGACTTTTTCCAACCAATTCCAAACCAGGTAACCAGGAGTCAATCTTTGCCTCAGGATTCCACACTTTGAATTCTGCCTGTTTATTTAGTCTTCACCCCCACCATTTCTTGGTTTTTCCTCAGAGTGTTCATCTTCCCATCACCGTTGTTTACTGATCATTCATATTGCCTTTCAAATTCAAAAGAGGATTACATGTAGTAGATTTCCCAGCTGACATCAGTATTTGAACACAAAAGGCTCGGAGGCCAACTTTATTTTCATGAAAGTGAGATCTGCATACATGCAGCATCGCGGGGTTTAGTGAGTCAGTGGGGAGAGAATGTTCTCCAGGCAGGACTGACATCCGCTTCCACAGTTCGAATGCAGGAAGCGCATGGTTGAGTATGTGTGGGTGGCTAAAGGAAAAGAAACAAAGTGTAGAAAACAGATATGAAAAGTATAACTTGTATACATTTTTAAATCTGGAATGTACTATAGCAATGGATTCATTTTTAAATAAGGAAGACCCTAGATGAGGTAATGAGCTCATTTTAATTGGTTAAACTGATTATGTAACTCTCCAAAGTGTTCATAAAGAGTTGCATGAAAATATGTGGAACAACAGTGGCTCATACACTGAAAAGGCCATAGTATGGCCACACAAGCCTTCTGGGCCATAAGCTGTTGTTCGGAGTGAATCATTGTTTATCTTGTTCTCTGTTGGGGTGGTGTAAGCCTGAAAAATCCCTTCTGACATGGCTGAGTGGAAGCCCAGAGCAATCTCTGGACCACAAGCAACCCTTTGATTCGAAGGACCATGGAAAGCCCTTTCATAAGGAAACAAGAACAGCATATTGCTTAGAATTGTGCTTCTGTAACTTGCTGAAATGCATTCATTTTGATATGGTCAGTTTGTTGAAAACAAGTGTAAAATGCAGCAGTGATTTACAACAATAACAGCAAATCCCATTGTTGCGAAGATTATATGAACAATTTCAGACAATAAAAATTGACATTTCATCAACAATGCATTTATGTTCTCCAAAATGGTGTTTAATTATGCAAATTAAGCTAAGTTTCAATTTAGTTCCAGTAATGTGAATATGTTCAGCATGTCTGTATCCATTTACACTGGCATATAATTGATGGCAACAGAAAAAGGTTCTTGATTTCCATCGAAATTCCTCCAAAAAAAGTCATTATAAAATTTGTATTTACTTTAAAATCAAACCGAATAATTTCATGATGTAACTAATAATTTATCATATAATCCTAGAATTCCCCCATTTCTAACATTTTGAAAGCATCATGCCGTTCACAAGGGTCTAAAACTAAAAATATATGCATCTCAGTAAAAACAATAAATGTTTTATATCTTATCTATACAGACCTTTCAGTTGATGATAAAAGCAATTCCAGTTCTAAAGGGTGACCAGCAAGAAGTGCTATTGACTCCATCCATGTCAAATAGGGCCGGTATCATGGTTTCCTAAAGGAGCGTCTCTCTCCAGCACTGATTTCTCATTCCTCTCCCGTCTCAGCATCAGATAAATGCATGATGAAGGACGTCCCTTCCCTGGAGGACTTCCCCACTAGCTGTGTGCAGGAGAGGAAGTTTCTGTTTATGCACTAGTTACAAAAAAGTTTTAAGTGTTTCCGTTGTCCTGGATTTTTTTACATTTGTGTGATATGTAAAATAATTCAGAATTCCCAAATGTATTCCCTAAGGATCAAAAGGCAGTTTGATTCTGAAATGGCTGGTGTGCTTGTGGTTACAGTATGTATTGCTCACCCTGTGGATGAATTTAAGAGTCATTCCATCTTATTATGCTGAAAAATATTTAAGTCAACAAAAATCTGCTCAATTCTACCACTTTGGGTGGTATATATTGTAGTATATACTCCCCTACTAGAAAAGAGGAGAACAGACACGAAATGTAGTGAAGCGTCACCTTGGAAGGCATCCTTATTTTTTCAACCAGTGCAAATTGAGGTGCAATCAAACTCAGTCTCTGTGTTTCGTACAGGTGAAGTGTTCTTTGGTGAAAAGTGCAGTTCCTTCTTGCCCAGCAAAGAGAGGTGAGTTTAGCCAACTAGCCGGGTGATCCACACTCACTTGGGGAAGTCAATAACTCTCTAAAGAAAAGACACAGAGGTTAGTAACGCACCCAAAGTCCATACGCCTCTCTTCCTTGCTGGAGTTTATGGGCCTTTCTCAATCTGTGTTCTTGTCTGTACTTGTGTTCTTGTGAAACGTCATCTTTTGTGGCCCAAGTACTGTCCCAATACACAAGTTTGCATATGGCAAGAACGGTTAAAAATCCCGTAAGTGTTCTTGACACGTCCATTTTACCGAGGATGCATCGGTTGGTAACTTGTGTGAACTTGACGGCTGAAATATCCCAGCATTCATTTCGGATTTCGAGGAAGGAGAGGCAGGTCAATACAAAAAGTAGTTTTTCTACAATTTCATACGCTATTTCATCACTAAATTCACTTCTGACGACATTTGATGCGAGAAATCAACTGTGTAGATTTTAAATATTGGCATTTTTACGAAAATTTATGCCGAATCGAAAATGTGCTCAAACGTTTTCGGAAGTGAGAATCTCCATAAGCGCCTGCGGGTGTTAAGTTAGCTTGCGAGCCAACCGGCCAGTCTGCTCACAGACTCGTTTTACCCCACAGTCAAGAGACCATTGCCTTTTACCGGCGTTTTTTCCCGCCGTTGGCTAGTGATGTACACAAACAAACAACAGAAGCAGAATGAAATGAGACAGGCGTTGCTTTATTATTATGAATATACATTACATTGTAGTGTACAATTGTAGAGTAATCCCTTGAGCTTGGGCGATAAAGCCTGGCTGTTATCGTCAATAATTCTCATTATGTTTGGGTACTGCAGACGGCGTTTGTGCGGGGGTATTATTGCGCAATACCAGCAAGAACACATCGTGTCAAACTGTCAGCAGCGTTCTGTGTGCTCGTCACCTTGTGAGTTCATTCTTCCTAGAACAACTAGCAAGAGCGTTCTCCCCAAGAACACAAGTCCGTTCTTTGCATTCTTGGTTTTGAGAAACACCCATGATCTCCCTCTGGGTGACTGTCACATCGTCGTCACCTGGGATCACCAGGTGTTCCCGATGATTACCTTTGCCAGGGGTGACGAGTAGGGATCAAGCGATATCAAGCAGAAGAGTGTTTTATTACATGGGAAGTGCGGGTGGGAATGACCCTTACCAGACGCTTTATTTTTTCCAATGAAGTGTGGAGAGGTGTTGGCAGGTGTCCTGTGCCATTGACCACCCTGACCTGTGACCAGCAGTGTTTCAAGTGATCGTCCTCTCGTTGTTCTCTTCCCAGGAACCCACTCCCTGCGATCTGCTGGAAAAGATCAGAGAAGTTTTCAAGATTACTTTGAGGAGACCCACTTTCTCACTCTCTGATGTAAGGTAAGCCTGGCGTTGTCTGGGCGTCGTGGAAGTTGCTCCAAACCTTGCAAATCTTGCCCTAGCAGGTCCTTCAACTGCTCAATCTCAACCATCCAGGGAAATCAGAAATTGAGACGGTTTGGGCCGGCACATACCTCGTGTCACCGTGAACGCAGGTGAATGGGAGGAGGGACTGGCCAGGCTCTGTAGTTCGAAGAAGCTGGGGTGGATGAGGCTGACACTGCTGCCCGTGTCACGAATGGTAAGTGGGGAGCAAGCGATATCTCGTCACAATATATATATATGTTGAAAATAATGAATATATTTTGACATGAAAAGGCAAGTATAAATATTTAAAACAGCAGGAGATACAGAGCAACGACCAAAGAGGCTATCTAAATTTGATGCATACTGCACAGGCCATCCTGGCTTTCGAAATAACTGAATCAAGGATGTGTCTCTTATCAGATTATGTATTGCGGAGAGAGAGAGAGAAAAGGCAAAGAAAGGTTTCTGGATGCCATTGGCAGGTTAAACACAGACCTCATTAATTCTGTGACTCTTATCAGGAAGCGCCAAATACAGATAAAACAGCGGTTTATTTTAAACAGATTCACCTCCGACAGAAGATTGTTTAATTATAACCCCTTGATATTTATTTTCAATAACCAGATTCATTTTAATGAATAGAGAATTATATCCAACACCTTTGAGCACAGTGTAAGCATACAAACAACTCCGAGTTCACTTTATTTTTGGGTGAACAAGCCTATGAATATTTAGAAGTACAGTATTGCATGAAAAAAAGCTGCCACTCATGAAGTGTGTTTTAGATTTATAGACTAGAAAACAAATCAAAATGCTCTCTATGAACCAAAGGCACAACCATCTTTAAATCGTTCTCTACTTTTTTTTAAACTTAATAATAGAAAATAAAGGAACCCATCTGTTACACCAGCCAATAACTTTGCAAGCGGATTTTAAGCAGGATCTTTTAATTTCAGAGATGTCAAAAGTATCTGATATATTATGTTTGGATGGGGGGAAACAGTGTGGATTCAGGCTGCCTGAAGTTTGATAAGAAGTGCAAAATGCCAAAGAAGGAAGCTCACGCTAATTGAGACCAAGCTATCAGAGATAAGAGATACGGCCAGGTGTTCAGGAGCAAAGCAGAAGACAAATGTCACTGTGTCCAAATACTGATAAGAACTAGAGAAGCACCAACAATGACATTTATGAAGCTTCAGTGGATATTCATATTCACAGCAGAATAAAAGTGTGATCAACACACACACACACACACACACACACACGTTCTCTTGTTAAAGGTCATGTTTTAAAGGTGTCTTGTTAAGTCTTGCAGGCAGCTCTTGGGTAGCTGTCAAATCTTTCATATGTCTTATAGAAAGTGAGTGGAGGTTAGTTGACCACAACAATGAGATTGTTAACCTGTATAACAAAGCGCTCATGTACAAGAACTTACATCATCTTGCTCATTTTTTATGAATAGCCCAGTGCAGTGTACTTGTTACCCATGTGTTTGTGTGTGTGGAGGGGGGGGGGGGGGGGGGGGGGGGGTACAGTTCTGTATTCCATCTCTATTTAAATGTGTTTTCCCACTGCCATGTTCCATTAGGGGCTATAGTTAAGTTGGTTTTAGTGATAATTTAAAATATGTGAGTTATCTCAAGTTAAATCCGGGAAAGTTATTCTAACTCCAAGATTTAATTGTTGTAGCCAATTGCAAAAAAAAAAAAAAACATCCTAGCAAGTGGAGTAACGGTGACAATGGACAAACTTTTTTTCTTTTTTTTTTAAGAATGATTAATTAAAGTAATTATTTTCATTCATGGATAAGGTAAATATGGCAGGAGTTTATGAAAATGAAATTTTTTTCTTTGTTGTGTAACTAGGTTTTATTTACATTCACAGTCTGTTAACTGTATAGAAAAGCAAGCTTTTTTATCTGACAAGCTGTAATCTGATTGGCCGACTACTGAATTCCATCTGTGCCCTCGAACAAGGAATTTAAAGCCAGGGTTGGTCTAACAACCACTACCTGTCTGAGCTATATTTTTCTATCTGTGACATACATTGACTGCTATTTCCAAAAGACACATTTTCTTGAACCCACAGGCCACTTGGTTTCATTTTGAGCATGTCACACTCTCTCACCAGACCGGGATTGATTGGTCTAGTCTGTCTAATTGCTCAGATCCCACGGAGGAGCCATTGAAGCTGGATCCTGATTGGCTGCCCTGTCATCCAATAAACTTTCTATCCCTCAGAGTAGACCAAACTAAACGATGAGCAATGATCATTACAGGGTTCATTACAGAGCTCAAAAAGGTCCAGTGGAGTTCTTCACATTTACTAGAGGTGAGTACTTCATGTTATTTCATGTGGTTAATGTCTTTATGCGTCATCTGTGACACATTATTTATATATTATATATATATTTATATATGGGGGATTTCAAACCATTATAGAGCATGTTTAAGTATAAGAAAACATTTCATAAACAATATGACAATTTTAAATACTTCATATTTTATAGTTTGTCCTCCTTTGAGGTGTTAAATGAAGTTTTCAGGCTGATTTTCTTCTTTCACATTTCCTCTGTAAAATTAGTATTCACACTAGTATGTGTATGAATTAGCAGTATATGCTATAGATGTTTAATCTAAAATATTTTTTTACGAAATCTTCCACTAAACATGCATGAACTAAACTTTGCACACAAAAAAAATAAATTACTCACCCGTCCTCATGCCATTCCAAAGCAGTTTGCTCTTATTTTTATTTTTTGTCAAACACACAAAAAAAATTTTACCCAGCTCTTAGCACTTTATACAATAGATTTCTTTAAAGCAAGCAACTTTACAGTATTAAACATTGAAACAATGTCTCTTTCAGAAGAATTACAACTTCAATTTTTACTAAAGCAGCTCTTCAGTGTGTTCACGATTTTACTTGCATCTAACCTCGACGGACTAAACAGAAGAAATGAACCGGAGAAGATTTCCTCATCTAAGAAGGCGGAGCCCCAGAACCCATTACGTAATCGCCATGGGCCAATGGTAGTACGAAGATGTTTACCAGCTGGAATTAACTTTTCCAGAAAGTTCGCTATGACACGCTGTTTCAAACTCCCAACGAATTTAGTCATGAACAGATTATTTCGAATTTAGTGCAACAGATTACTTAAACAAAACAAAAAAGTAGGGTGGGACTTGGTTCTATGCATCAGTTCTTGATTGGATGTTGAGATGTGGGCGTGGCAATCAAAGGTAGAGGCATATGAATGCAAACTTGAAGGGGTGGGTTTATCAGATCAAATGAAAGTCCTGGAGAAGTCCTGCGTCACTAGAAAGGAGATGATTAAACATTACACGGTCAAACTTTAAAATTAAACATATGCACGGATGAATTTTTCACAATAAGATCCATAACGTAAATTTAGAAAATAGATAGGGTGAATTTTCCTTTCATGCTGACTTTAAACTGCACGTATGAACTCAAATGAAAATTTCCCTGCAAAGTGAATGCCTTCAACAGAGGATAAAAATGAATTGCTGGGTTTCAAGAGGTTAATGAAATATCGGTGAGCTGAAAGCCACTGCTTCAAACTATCACTTACCCTTTTCTTAATGGTTTCTTCTCCTTACACTCATCTTTTCCTCTCAATTCTCCGGTCTTTGATGTGCTCGTTTCCTTGCATCTCCTCCTCAATGTCAGATATGCCCAGGACATGCTGATTGATGTCAGACAGTTATAAAGGGTGCCTGCATTCGAACCAGTACATGTCAATCAATAAATCACCACAGAACATGAGATTTTGAGGCTGTGGCGAGAGACGCGCAGTCGCACACACACAGCATTGAAGTTCTTGGAATTTTTGGAAGGTGGATTGTGTCATTTCTGCACCACTAGTCACCAAAAAATGCTAAAATAATAGCGTATTCAATGCTCTCAATCCATTTTTCCATCTTTAAAATCAAATAAAAATTATAATCTTTTTTGCTTTCTTTATAAATGTCCCTATTGTACTCACTTCATATCACTGTTAAACCTGTATCACTGTATTAGCAATTTAATAATTTTTTTTAGCAATTTAATATGCGTGTTAGTCCAACAAATCAAAAGGAGAACTCAACTAATTTTCTTTCATTTTAATACATTTTAATTGTCAGTGTAACTCACTTAATTTTTTCAATTAGGTGTGAAGTTTATTTACCTCTTTTTTTTAAAGCGGCACTCGGTAACTCTAGCCACCGCTTTGCTGATTTTCTCAACGATCTCCCCCTACAGCTGCGGTGCGTATATTTTTCACATCACTGTCGTAAAGTCACTTGCGGCGCGCCGGCGCACTCCTCCCCCTTTCTACCGCTGCTCATGTGCTTTTGTTATGGTCGGAGCCGGTGTGGTGAACAAATGAGTCCCAGACGCACCAACTTTATCGTGTGGAGCATGTATACCGAGGTGGGTAATACATCATACACAGTATCATTTAACATTGACATGTACATTTTGTATTCCGTAAAGCAGTTTGTGTTTCTCGCTCGTTCTCGCTTCTCACGAGACTTCCTATTTTCAACTTACCGGGACGTTAGTCCCAATGTTGCAAGGCTGGTTTTCCGCCTGGAAAGTAACTATTCTCACCAGAACAGATTATTTAACCATTATTTATGATGGTTAAATGATAGATTATTTAACTAAATTTAACTAAATTCAGATTGTTTAACAGATTTATTTAACCAAATGATTTCTAAACGGATTTATTAAGTTGAAAAAGTTACCAAGTGCACCTTTAAGGCAATGAATTTCCTCACTTTTTTTCAAGTAAAGTCAACTAATCATATTTCACAGTACATAAACCAAGGATACCAGAGACCATAAGTTATAGAGATCTCACTTTGTGTGGAATGGTCCCTCTAATCTTTTAGCATCAACATGATTGATTAAATATTTCCAGATGTCCTTTTTAAGGTCAGTTGTCTCCTTTGGAATAGTACTTACAGTGTTTTTGTAACCTGTTGCATCAAACCTTAATTTACAGAATCAGTAGAGATTCAAGATTGTTAACTTTTCAGTAAAAACAATTTATATTTAGAAAGATGGCTATTCAATCACCAAATTGTCTACATGAACTATCAGAGCTTGGACCCTGATAACTGGCGATTTATTATTTGCTGTTGTTAAGGATAAAGGATGTTGGGGCATCTGGAAAAATGATGCAGATTTGCACTTAATAATTGCAGTTGGGATCCATGACCCTGTTGATATATGTTTAACTGCACAGCTAATAAACAGGGACCGCCGTGAGATTAGTGTTAATCTCACACTGCATGCGGTGATATCAGCGTTTATCTGGGAATTATTCTTTATCTATACGACCCAGCCCTCATCAGAGTCGGCTTTTCTCTTGAGTGTGCAACTGTGCATTAACCAGGATAATTAAATTCAATTCAATTAGCAGAAGCTCAGTAATGAACTGCTGGACAGGAGACAATGGGGTATTTCATTTTTGTAGTGTGTCTGTACTTAACAGCTCATATATTGGATTTTTTTTTATGTCAAAGGTGCACTCAGTAATTTTCTGTAGTGTGCTGTAGGGGTGATGTCTTTTTGTAGGCCAAAACAAAGAAATGAGCAAATCCAGTTCCATTGTCCCAAAGTCAATGGGTTTTTTGAAAATAAGGTAAGGTCTGTAAAATAAGCTCTGAGGTTAACACAAGCTCAAGATTTTTATTTTATTCCACAACATAAAATACATCAGTAATACAGCTTTTACTTTAAAGTGCGGCTGCTAACAAGTGTCTAAATGAGACTACAGACGTTGCCGGGTACATTAAACGTCTACTCATTTACTCACTGCTTTTACAGCATTATTATCTTTATAATTGGCTCTTGCAAACTATTCTAACTCAAACTTTCAGGAAATGTGTTTTTTGGTTAAGATTATTGTTATATGTTCATGTCTTGTTTGGTCTTTTTTATGTTACTTTAGCCCCTTTCACACAGCGCGTTGATCCCGGGAAATTGCCGTAAAATTGCTAGAGTGCCTTCTGTGTGAACGCAAACACGTCCCGGGATTGATGCCAGGATCGATGACGGGATGGGGACCTAGTAACAATGCCGGGATCAGTCCTGGAACGCGCCCTGTCTGAACAAAACCCAGGACCAATGCCGGATTAGGGGTATTTTGTTGCTCTTAGAAGAAAGTTTGTGTTTGTCATCAACAAATAAAGAATGAAAAAATGTCTGCAAACTAGAATGAAGCAGAGACCAGGAGCTCCTTCCTATCCGCGCTGAAGCTGAGAGCGTTCTCGCCAGCTTTGTGGAACGGTACGCGATGCGTTAGTACGGACTGAATCCGGAAAAAAATTATCGAGCATGGTTTCTCGAGATCGAAAGCACAGATCATTAGTAAACTTAAGACGCTGCGCAAAAAAATCCACCAAGTGCAGGACTACAGCGGAAAGAGCGGTAGCGGAAGATTGGACTGTCCTTTCTAACACATCCTGATGTCACATGTCTTTACGGGATGTGTGTGAACGAACTCACAGATTCCGGAAAATCACTGGCAGTGTGATTGAACCAAAATCAAACAATCCGTTCCGGGTTTTTTTTAGAACAAGCAAAACAACAAACGCAAGAACCAGGAACAAGGGGAGCAAAGACACGGACCAACTACACTAGGGGTCCTGGAGGACCACTGTCCTGCAGAGTTCTGCTTCAACCTCAATTAAACACACTTAAACCAGCCAATCAAGGTCTTCCTAGAAACAGTAACCCTCCAGAAACTCCCAGGCAGGTGTGTTGAGGGACGTAGCTAAACTCTGCAGGACAGTGGCCCTCCAGGACAGAGTTAGGACACCTCTGATCTTCAAAGAACAAGGGAAGCACAAGGGTTACACAGGAACCTAATTGGCTAACAAGACACATCTGCAAACAATGAGACTAATCAACGAGAAAACTACAAAGAACTACAAACATAGCATAAGACAGGAAGTAACATAAAAGTCCATTCAAGACATGGGGAACATTTAACATTTATCATGATGAACAAAATGTGTGAGAATAATAAACTTTTGTTAGTCACAGAGTTAATTTGCTGGCTGTTTTGTTGGATTCCTACTGACACCAGTGATGTGGATGTATTATCATTCATGTACTGCAACAGTCCGTCTAAAGTAGCATGACATTACTATCTGATTCCATCGATGTATACTGCCACAGACAGTGTGTGTTTGTAATGGGATATTTACACCTTGTCACTGGATATATTGTAATTGGCCTCTGTTAGGAGACCCTCCCTGTGATTTATGGGCACCACAGAGCCGTCCTCCGGAGGGTGCCAGCCACTCGCTGTGTAATGGATGGCGATTGATGGAGTTCATTATCACCACAAGAGAGAGTCTAACCTGCCACCATAATGGCCAAATAACTGCTCTGCGTTCCCTCCTCAAGTCCACACTTGTTTGTCAGTAGTTCGGGAGCAATATTACGTATTGACTTTGTGTTATGGTGACGAGGGAGGCAGTGTTTCCTCAAATAGGCTTTGATTTGTTGTGCTCCTCGTTTTTATTTGCTAAATCTCCTGACGATTAGAGTTGATAGTGTTTAGCATCTGGAAGATTTGAGAGCCAGCAATAATACTCCGCCTCTCCTCCGTCTCTCCATATGGGCATGAGATACACACACTCTCTCTCACTTTCTGTCTTCCTCTGCGTCTATATCCACCATCTCTCTGGAGGACTTTCTATCTTTCTTTAGCCTCAGGCTGTTCTGGCTCAAGGTTTCATGGTCATCCTGTTAGTTAGACCAGATCATCTCATTTTAAAACATAAGGATCTTTTTAAGATATATTACATAGATAGGCTATTCTTTGAAAATGTTTTTAATGCCTTATGTCACGGTTAATTAGACATATGCAAATTGTTTTCCAGGATCAATATCTTGTATGGATTCTGGAACAACATGAGTTTTGGAAAGTATTCTAATGAAAAGGCATTGCCATAATCAATGCGGTTCATGGAAGCTTGCTCAAGAGTTCTACCAGAAAGACTCGGGAGAATAATACTGAGCAATTAACCATTTATTAACAGCAATATTATGACATAAAGTTATTTGGCGTAGGTCCCGTCCATAGCTCGCAATCCTAGGGTCCGGACTCTGCATTCCCTGCCTGAAGACGAAGGCAGGGGCGCAGCCGACCCCCTGTGAGGTTTGGGAAGGGACCATCCTGGTGGTGGTGGGGAGGATGGAGGTGAGTGAAAGCGTCAGCATCTGCGAACTAAGACATGTGTAAGTACCGATCTTTTATACCACAAGTATTAGAACACGATTGGATAGATGAGAAGGTATTGAGTGACGTAACAATTGAGTCTTCCCGGCAGAACTTATGCTAAAGCTTTCATTTCCAGCATCTCTATGGTTTCATGTTAAAGGGATAATTCACTTTGAAATTAAAATTTGGTATGTTTTATCTTACCTCAAGGGCATCCAAGATGTAGGTGTCTTTGTTTCAGCAGTAGTTTCAATTTTGATATTTTTAGGTCAAACCGTTCTTGTCTGTCAGTCATATAATGCAGGTCTGGTCACCACCTCAAAGAGATAC
Organism: Phoxinus phoxinus; assembly: GCF_949152265.1. NCBI lineage: Eukaryota > Metazoa > Chordata > Actinopteri > Cypriniformes > Leuciscidae > Phoxinus > Phoxinus phoxinus. The sequence continues at coordinate 5,178,658 of NC_136883.1, read as the reverse complement.
ACAGAGAAGTCCAAATTAAACAATTCCCCATCGTAAGTACACATTGATGGCCTAAAACACGAAACGAGCGGTTTATGTGAGAAAACGAACAGTATTTATACTTCTTGTTCACAACCACGTCCAAGTGATCTGAGGGCGCGCGTGCTTCCTGGTGTGTGACATGTGCGCACGTTCTGGCTTAGTCTGCGGACTAATACATATATACATATGTATAAATACTGTTCGTTTTCTCACACAAACCGCTCGTTTCGTGTGGGGGAAAAAACAGGATCCAGACAAATTAAAACGAAGAAACGGAATTTGAAACGGATTTCATATGGCCTTATTAAAGTGAAGTCAGATCTGACAGTGGAGCTGATGTGGACTTCAGATGTGAAGGAAGGTTCAAATGTAACATCAAGGTTATGCAGCCAATAACACAATTAATAAAACACTCATGGGCTTGGTAACTTCAATGAATAGTATCCCACCATATTTCTGTACCATTCTCTTTCCTCGCTGTCATGCTGCTCTGATTAAACTCTGCTCTTATCCAAACAGTCCAGTCTCCCAGAAAGCTCCTCTCACACCCGCCATTGTTATTTCTTTAAACACACGTAGTCCCTGAAACCGACAGGTGAAGCACTAATTGAAACTGCAGAGAGATGGACAGAATGAGGAGAGAGAAAGAGAGCGAGAGAAATCAAAGAGAATTAGTGAGTCATTCATCAATGATAGTGTGATCGATGACTCCCTTTAATCTGATCTTTCTGTTGCTCTGGATGCTCAATTATGCATCTGACAAATGTTAAAATAGAAAACAATACAGTGAAACTGCACAGGAAGGCAGAAGTGAGAATCCTCCAAAGCCCTGAGCTAGACGGAAATACAGTAATCATCACGCACGACGCTCGCTGAGAAATGATTTATACCAAAATGATGAAAGCAATGTTACGGTTTCAGAACAGCTTGAGCTCCATCGACAGCATCAGTGACATATACTGTTGATTAGATTGGAAAATAATTTCACCTCAGTTTGTAAAAGCAAAAAAAAATTTTACATTAATGAACTAACAGTGCGGACGTCTATGAAGTAAGGCACTAGAAAGAGTTTAAAAGCACAAATGTGCAGCTTTTTTCTGGTAATGTACTTGCCAATATTAATTCTTCTGTGCCAGTTTTTTTTTTTTTTTTTTTTTTTTTAAGCTGTAATGTATAGTCTAAAGCAGGGTTATTATAGTTAACTTAATCTAAAACCATTAAATATATATATATGTATGTATTACAAATGAACAAATTGTAAATGACAGCACAAATAAATAGCCTACAATTGAATAAATAGACAAATGAAATTTAAGTTTTACAGGTGGGTCAAACAGTTGTAATTCAGGTAAGAAATGCTACAGAAATTAAAGTAATCAGATGTAAAACAACACTGGATATTTGTCATTGTAAAAATGAAATACAGATTAATGCTTACAATTAAAGTTGCAAAAGTTATTTAGTCAAGAGCAGAGAGTGATTTGTTTCTTTGTCTTTTGTTCTGTGAATAACATGACAGACAGCAGCAGGTTTATTAGGCTACTGTCACTTTAAGAGAGTTAATGCACAGATCCAGTGTACTGTTACACAACATGTGTTTTCTCTCAACTATTCACGTTCCAAAACTGACTGTATTTACCTGAATACTCACAAGACGGAAGTCATATGACAACTCGTGAGCTGTTTGAGAGGCGGCTTTATGAGAGCGCCACTTATGTAGATCAGCTTCTGGTCTGAGTGTGAAACCTGCGGGAATGACTCCCAGAGCCAATGAGACGAGTGAGTGACAGGTGGCGGGTTTGTGTCAATCTGTAAATTTGCCGTCGGAGAGAAGAGAGATTGAGAACGCAGAAAATTAGTATTGCAATCGTTTCAGATATTTCAGTATCGATACATATCGAAATATCAATATTTTTGACAACACCACAATTAATTTAATAGAAAAAAAGCTGCATGAAGATTCTTCAAAACATTAACTGGAGACAGGAAGAACATTAGCCAGACTAAATAATGATAGAATTTGTATTAAAACCAAAAGTCAATGACAAAGGATTAGCTCACCCGTCATTTTCTCAAAATGTTCCTTTCCTTTTTCCGTTCACTTGCCTCTTTTTCTAATGCTTATCTCTCGGTAGTGTATTGCCAGTTTGCTCTGTGCTGGGAAGGACTGTGTGAGTTAACGCAGCTCTGTGTTGACAGACAGGCAGTTTTTACATTGTTTGATGCTTTATCTCTCTCGTGACAGTGTTTGGCAGTGTTGACTGACGGTGAAACTGCAGAGGCGAGCGGTTTGGTCTGAGCTCCATTCCCTGGCCGCTGGTGCCCCCTGTGTACAGACTCTGCATTAAACACACACGCCGTCCGTCACACTCACTCATGCAGAAAGCTCTCGCCGCTGCTCGCCTGGATGAACCGCAACTTTTAATAATTCATCTGATTTGGTGAGGAGAGTGCAGAATGAGAGGAAGATTACGGTCTGGTGCCCGCAGGTGCTTTCTGTCAAAATAGCTGCAAAGTGGACTTTAGTGAGAACAGAATGGTTGTTTTTCTGGTTTTGTTTCAACACCACAAAATGCTGCCTTTATTAGTTTTTGTCCACAGTTACTTACAGACCCCAGGCACTACAAACGAAGAGTTCATGAAATCAAAATGTGGCTTTTAGTCCATGTTTGTTTGCTTTAAGTTCATCTAATAGACCAGTGGTCTTCTAAAAGTTGAGAAAAGGTCACTTTTAGCAGATACGCAATAAATATTGATAACTCATCCTCCTGCACAACACAGACTTTTGCAACCTCATTGGAAAACCGTGCTTCTTCCTACACTTTTCTCCACAACTCCAAAAACAAATTCTTCACTGGCGTTTCCGTCTGAAATGAACATAAGTGGCAGTATTTTATAGCCTGGCTCCGACCCTCCTACGTACTTCCGCTCAATTTTCATTTTCCTTCAGAACTACGTCTGGGGTTGTGGTATATTCATAGGTTTTCTACAGTCAATTTCTACAGAAATTGCGAACAGAGGGAGTGGATGAGAACGAAGACGTTGAGGTCGTACACTAGTTTGAGTCGTCATACGTCACGACCAAACATTAGCGATTGGTTATGGCAGATCCAGAGTGGCTCTGGGCAGATCCGATAGTTTTAAACTTCAACAGAGAATCCGCCTTCGAGGAAGTTAACGCTTGTCAATGGAAAGAGGTCAGACTCCCTGAACAAATGAAATGTACTGTACGAGAGTCTGGTCGAACCAGGCTAAGTATTTTATTCCTTTCTACAAAAATTATGATAACACTGGTAGATTATCTATTAATAAAGACTTATTTTCAAATGGTTCCTTGCACAATATTATGTTATGACATCAAAACACTTTTACCGTAGTGCATTATTTCTAAGGTAATACATTTTGATGTTTGCATCACATAACCAGCTCCATATTTTTGGCCTTTCTGACGGGCTTACGATGCTTTGGGGAAACACAGCCATGGTTGCTTCAACAAGTGCAAACGTATGCACATTTTCTTTTGTTAACACTATCAGGGTAGGGTTTAGTCTAGGTGCAAGACTCTATTACATTTGAATAATGTACTGTAGAATCTACACTAACCCGATCCTAAATCTAACCGATAGAGCATAGTGCCACTTACCAGACATTTCATTTCCGAATTGCATACGTAAAACAACAAACATAATACAACATTGCCAGATTCACATTTATCTATTTCAGATTACACTTAATGTGCTTTTAGCACCACTCACTGAACATTTAATTTAAAAGTGTAGCAAAACATGCAAGAAGTGTAATATAATCGAAATCGAATCGAATCGGAAGCTTGTGAATCGAAATCAAATTAAATTGGGAAATTTGTGTCAATACCCAGCCCTAATATATAGTATGGAAGTATGCAATTTTGGGGAAGACCTAGGACGTGCTGGAGAGACTATGTCTCCCGGCTGGCCTGGGAACGCCTCGGTGTCCCCCCGGAAGAGCTGGAGGAAGTGTCTAGGGAGAGGGAAGTCTGGGCATCTCTGCTTAGACTGCTGCCCCCGCGACCCGGCCCCGGATAAGCGGAAGAAGATGGATGGATGGATGGATGGAGTATGCAATTTTGGATGCAGGGACAAAACTAAAGCCTATTCCTAAGGAACATCTTTCCACATGCACCACCCGATCTTCCTGTTTCAATTGAAAATTGGTTAACACGGGAAAGGAAACGGCTTATCAAGCCGTTCTCTCTGTAGGAGTATGAATGAATTACCTTATTCAAATTTTTAAATTAAGAAAAATGTACCATGGTACAATTTTATCATATTCAGGGTTGTAAGAATTTAAAGGGGTGGTAAAATGCCCCTTTCTCAAGATGAAAAATACATTTTTGATTTAGTGTGTATGTAAAGGTTTAGCTCAAAATACCTCACAGATATTTTTATATAGCATGTTAAAGTTGTCACTTTTTGGGGGTGAGCAAAAACGCATAATTTTGTGCCTGGCCCTTTAAATGCAAATGAGCTGCTGCTCCAGACACAGAGGGCGGGGTTTCAAGAGCTTGTGTGTTAGCAGCGATTACCTCACACACACTAAAATGACAGAAACTGTTCTGCCTTTTATGTTTAAACGAAGTCAGACAAAGATGGAGAGACTCAAGAAGAAGTGACAACATGTAGAAGCAACAGGACGTCTCTGAAAGGTTGGTTGATGAATTTATGTTGCTGGAGTTAACTATCTTCAATTAGGATATTCTGTCATGGTAATCCATAAATCGCTCGTATAGGAACTGTTGTGAGATGCACACAGAGTGACTTTCTATTGCATGTGAAAAGATGGATGCTAAAGTTTGAGCCGACTCACAGATGTGCTTGCGGGGTTTATGTACATTTTAGGGTTAGTGATGTCACTAACCCGCGAGGAATCTCGTGTAGTCCATACCAGCTTTAAAAAAAATGGAGATGGTATAAAAAAATGTAAAAGGAAAAAATAACATACTTCTTGTCAAGGCTGTGTTTTGGTGTTAGAGAGATAGCGAGGATGAACAGTTGAAGCAACGTGACAGCATTCCCATGACAGGATAAATGCTGTGTTCAAGAGGAGTCAAAACGATTAAGACAGACAAAATAAAAATAAAAACATCTGAGCAGACCTGGAGCACGGCCTTTACCCGAGTACAGAACTTGTGTGAGTGTGTGTGCGACCGTGTGTGTGTGTGTGTGTGTGTGTGTGTGTGTGTGTGTGTGTGTGTGTGCGTGCGTGCGCGTGTGTGTGCCTTTGAAAAATAAAAACCCAAGTTAATCCACAGAAGTTGACTACAAAGAACTGGCATTTGCTTGTTGGATTAACACACAAGATCTGAGTTTCCACTGCATAAAAATACAAGGCTTTGAAAACCAAGATTCAGAGAGTAAATATTTTAAATGTTTTTCATTAGTGCTAAGAGCAGCACAGGGAGGAGAAGATGTCCACAAGGTAATGTCTAAAAGGGAAAGTCTAAAATTGTATCCTTTGTAAAACACAGGCCTTGATTTACGTTTCTTTCAGTGAATACCCAAATAATCGTCACATCTTTAACTTTTTGTCTTAACAATATAATACAAATTATTATAATAGCCTATAATATAGCAACCTGCATTGTTCTCAATCATATGCATTGTGTGTTTGCTTTGCGATGACACAAGTTGCACTGTCCTTAACCATAATCTGAATCCAGAGCAGCGTTGCAAGTGGTGCCAGGAGAAACTGCACTCGGATTCAGACCTCAACAAATGTGCAGTGTGAATTTTTTTTTTTTTTTAAGGCGGCATGATTAAGCAGCTTACCTGTAGGAACAGCTACGGCATCATGCTTCAGAATGCTGTCTACACCGGCCGCTCACTAGGTTTCTGGAACAAAGCCATAGTTGGCTATAGTGTCATCAGCACATAAATTGATGTGAGTTTATTAACATCATGTTTTCTAGTATTCGGCTTTTCCCATAGGTGCACATGCTCAGGAACAATTTCAATTTCAGTGTGAATGATGAAAAAACTAAAGTTTTGTAAATGCTAAGTCAATAACAGGGTCCAGAGAAGAATGGAATTACTATGTTTATATACTGTTATTAGAAGTGGAATTGAATCCCATACTAATCTCAACTAATCAAAAGAGATATATCTTAAATTTGAAAGCTCATTAAGATCAAACTCCCTCTATCACCAATACGCACACATGCACCTCCAGCACTTGGGCAATTGTGAACAAATTAATTTCTATGTTAATTGGATTATATAAAGCTCTCATTAAAATCCCACCCATGTAATAGGAAGATGTTTCCAGTTGATTCTGAACGTTTCTGCCATCTAATTTTAGTTCATTAACACTCAGAAAAAGCAGCATTAGTACCGCATGTTAATTAGAAATGTGCGAGTGTTTCACAGCCTTAGTCGCTCATTAGCATTACATACAGATCATGTGAAAACAGCCAAGACAGGCGTTTCTGATTTATAGACTGAGGCTACGTTCATAAACGGACATTTCACCCCTCTCCGTTTTCAAAAATAACATCGCGCTCACCTGTCAGTTTTCAGAAAAGTGTTTGTTTACACGAACCCGTGTATATGCCGTCAAGAGAATGCCAAACCTGTAGGTGGCAGTGTAACGAGAAGCTCAAGGCCACGTCAGCCAATCAGAATCCCGAAAATAGTCACATACTGTGACGTCGGCTGCCTAAAACTCAGTTTTTCTCAGTTTACAGGCAAACGTGCAAACAAAGTTTTCCAAAATCTCCACTCTGGCCGGAGTTTTCAGAAATAATCGTTTCAGAGGCGAATTCTCCGTTTGCGTGTAAACGAAGCGCACAAACGAAGGGAAATGTCTCCGTTTTTTTAAAATAACCATGTACAACGTAGACCTCAGGGTACATTTACATGACAACAAATGCTTAAAACGGATAATTTTTTCCTTTGAGTTTTCCGCGTTCAGACGACACCATTGTCAAAACAATCCCCATTCACACGGATAAAACCGCTGTATTCTGCTGCCAGGCCATTAGATGGCGATGAAATACTATAGACTGAACACGTAATTAACATGTGCATGACGTCATCATCCTCAGATTTTTGTTGTTTACACAGAGACCGTTTTCAAAAACAAAACAAAAAACCTGCGTGTTTACAACTAAAAACGTAAAACATTTTATGCATTTTTGTCGTTCCTTTACACGACAACTGCGTTTTGGGTGCCTGAAAACGTATTTTTATTCTGTGGCGGAAACAAGCTTTCATAGTTCTCAGAGGAATTAGCCAAAATTAATTTACTCTCACTCATGTTTTTCTAAAAACCTGTGACTTTTTTCTTTTTTGGAAAGCACAAGGAGTCGTTTGGCAGGATGTTCACACTGCTACATACTTAGCCTACATTCAACACAATGAAAGTTATACGAGTAATTCAGTGGTTCTCAAAATGTTGGGGATGTGAGAGATTCCTAGTTCTAATGGTGCATTCAAGTCATGTCAGAAAGATTTACGAGTTGAACGCACATGAATGCCACCACACAGTCGTAATTACAAGTGAGGAACTTGGATGTTATTTTAAGCCCAGAGTTTCAGAGTTGGAGTCGTGTCAGAGAGAAAATATGGCGGACGCAAGAGATACAGCGTCTGTTTTGATGGTAACTTTGTTGAAAAGGTTTTTTTTTTTTTTTTTTTATGTACCATGAAATTAGCTAAGTGACAATCCTCTCTTGTGTTTCACAAATGAAAAAGTCATAAAGCTTGGGGATATTGTAAAAGCCATATATACTGTGTCACATCTAATAAATGTAAATGATTAAAAAAAACATCATTATTCAATATTGATTATGGAATATCCCGAACCGAATAGCGTGAGGAACACCAGCAGGTTCATGCCACTCATAACGTTAAAAAGTACTGTTGAAGACTAGTAAGTGCTCCTGCCAAATTATTATTCTCCACACATTTCTATCTTCCTACCGCCTGAAGTGTCCTTGCAAAGGAAGAACGTAGCATATATAAAGTATTAATGTTTGAGGGAGCTCTAAAGGCATTCAAGTAAAGGTTATAAAACATAGTCATTTTGTAGCCATTACAAATCACATTCCAACTGCTGTAACAAGAGGTCATATATAGCATAACTTCACCTAACCATCTCTCATTACAGCCAAACCACAAGCCTAATGGCAACTTAACACACTGAATTCACCCTGAGATGGAGAATATGGGTGGAAACTGCACATGGAGAGTAGATTAATAAAAAAAAAATTGAGGTTGCACAAGGCTATTTACACTGTGAGCTACACAGGTAATGAGAAATACGACTGGAAAGCAGCAGCTGATGATCTGATTTAGAGTGAGTGTGAATGATGGAGAGATGAAGGAAAACAGGCTGCAGGAATTTATGGCATAGAACATTGATAAACTCACAGTAATAAATGTCATGATTCAAAACTACATGTTGTTTTTCATGTTTTTTAAAGGGACAGTATATAAGATTGACAGCTAGCGGTTTGAAATGGGTACTGCAGTTCAAATTCAAATATTGGAGAGGTTTGTACTCTGATTGGTCGGATGGCCCAGTCTGTTGTGATTGCGATTGGCCTACTTTGCTCTGATTGATTAGATGGCACAGTCTGTTGTGATTGGTCTACTCTGCTCTGATTGGTCGGATGGCCCAGTCTGTTGTGATTGGTCTACTCAACTCTGATTGGTCAGATGGCCCAGTCTGTTGTGATTGGTCTACTCTACCCTGATTGGTCGGATGACCAAGTCCTGTTGTGATTGGTCTACTCTGCTCTGATTGGTCGAATGGCCAAGTCTGTTGTGATTGGTCTACTCTACTCTGATTGGTCGGATGACCAAGTCCTGTTGTGATTGGTCTACTCTACCCTGATTGGTCGGATGACCAAGTCCTGTTGTGATTGGTCTACTCTGCTCTGATTGGTCAGATGGCCCAGTCTGTTGTGATTGGTCTACTCTACTCTGATTGGTCGGATGGCCAAGTATGTTATGATTGGTCTACTCTGCTCTTATTGGTCAGATGGCCCAATCTGTTGTGATTGGTCTACTCTACTCTGATTGGTCAAATGGCTAAGTCTGTTGTGATTGGTCTACTCTACTCTACTCTGATTGGTCAGATGGCCCAGTCTGTTGTGATTGGCCTACTCTACTCTGATTGGTCGGATGACCAAGTCCTGTTGTGATTGGTCTGCTCTGCTCTGATTGGTCGATTGGCCAAGTCTGTTGTGATTGGTCTACTCTGCTCTGATTGGTCAGATGGCCCAGTCTGTTGTGATTGGTCTACTCTACTCTGATTGGTCGGATGGCCAAGTATGTTATGATTGGTCTACTCTGCTCTTATTGGTCGCATGGCCAAGTCTATTGTGATTGGTCTACTCTACTCTGCTCTGATTGGTCAGATGGCCCAGTCTGTTGTGATTGGTCTACTCTACTCTGATTGGTCGGATGGCCAAGTCTGTTGTGATTGGTCTACTCTACTCTACTCTGATTGGTCAGATGGCCCAGTCTGTTGTGATTGGTGTACCTCTTACAACACACTCTTTACAAACCAAACACCTATTATTATATCGGAATTTAAGCTCCTGATCTTCCTCAGCGCTTGTATATACAGTACAAACAGTAACGATGGGGTCAGTTTTACCGTTTTTCTGTTTTACCGTACAGTTTTACAGAGTCCTCATCCTTTGGAAGTGAAGCTAAATGGATTTGCTTTCACTGCACAGAAAACAGCATCTTCTCAACATGTTGACAACACAAACCAAACTCTTGACTCTAGTCTCAGCTCCAACTGTTTAATGGCAGGACAAAGTAGACGATGTTCGTGGGCAGCCAATGAAGACCATAGGCTGGCATTATGCAAATTTGTTACAAACCTACGTAGGTTTGAGCTGGAAGTAAATCTGGAATTACTGACGACTCGTTTTAGGCAGTTAAGAATAGTTTCCTTCTTTTAGGAGACAGTAACTCCATTTGATCTCTGACCTTTTACATTCACAAACAGCTATATTCGCCTACACACAACATAAAAGGTAATATTCAGAAAAGCGTAATTGGGGCACTTTAAAGGATCATGTTTAATAAATATTTAAAAAACACAACATTGTAGACAAAAAGAAACAGCTGCACAATGGCAGTGTCTTCACGTTCCTTTGACAGATGCTGTCAGAAAGCTCACACCTTTAAATCTATGGTGATGTGATTTTCCTATTCAGGGATCCAGTGCAAAAAAAATAAAAAATTCTTCAAAGCTCTCTCAATTTTCATTTTGTCAAGACCTGAAACACTAATGATTACACTTCAGCTGCACCGTTTTGTATCACAGACTTGAATGACACCTTATAATTGTTGCTACATTTAATGGCTTGCTATGTGTTATCATAAAGATTATTAGCTTAAACTTGTGAAGTCAAAATAACAGCCTTCGTTTTGGGGCTGTCTAAACGTTTATCTCTATCACCCAATACCGTTGGCTGTGATTAAGAAGGGAAGTGTTGCTCAGTATCTCCCATTGCTGTGGTCTAGCTTGCTAAAAAGTAGACCTTCTGTTTCATTAATGGTGTGTTTTGGCCTTCGAAGAGAGTTCATCACTGATTTCCTTGAGGAATATGTATTAGTGCAGGATTACATGATCAGAGCCTCTTAATTCCAGGACTTCGAGTCATTGGGAGATTTGGTTTGTTTGTTAGTTTTAATTTCAGGAGGTGATTTTGAGGAATTTGAGGAAAGTCTATGGACACTATGTGTTTGGCTAACTGCGTTCAAATGGCATTGATGATACTTATGGCCCTCTAACAGGGAATAATCATGGCAGCTGTGTGTCAGAAACTTCAAAGGCCCTTCAAAATAAAGGTTTTCATATGGTTCAAATGGTTAACTCTTCAATATGTTGTTATTTTATACTTTTAGTATAATTGTACAAATGTCCATCGTCGTGGTACACGTCTTTTTGTCTGTGAAATCTTTACTGATTTTTATAATGTAAACGTAATAACTTTTATTTTGTTAATAATATTTTGGACACAGTATTAAGAATCAAGGGTATAGCCAACGTAAACTTTTAAACTGGTTATTTTTATATATAAAACAAATATTTTTTTGTCTTGTGTCTTGTATATTTAAGCATTTTTTATGCACAATATCTTATTCAGGACAGTACTAAATAAAAAATAACATGCATTTTGCATGATTCCTCTTATTTTATTCTTATTTTATTCTACAAGTGGTGTGTAGTACCAATGTATGCATTTATAATGATATGTGCCATAAAAGCCTGATGTATCAAATATGATACCCTACTCAACAAAAACATACGCAAACTTTTATATTTTGTCTAAAAGTTCTATAAACTATTCCATTAAAAAAAAAATCCTTCTCACAGGCTGATACATTTCGTTACATTATCCTGTTAGTGTTGCAAGGGTCATGAGACCCATCTCACTATATGTGGCATATCTATTCCCCTAATCTGTGTGGATTACAGCCTCTGATCACTTAAGGAGATTGTGCATGTGTTCATTTGTTGTGGACTATAAGAAACTCTTCTCAGAGTTTCACATGAGGGAAAACTTGATTTAAAGTACAGATGCCAGAGAGTCAATCTGAATTTGACAAAACTGTAGGCATTTAGGCAATTCGGCAATTTGGCAATTTTCCATTTAGTTCTGTAATTTTCTTATAAAGGTACATCATAATTTACTAACTAACCATCATGTTGTTCCAACCCTAAATGGCTTTCTTTTTTCTAGTAGAACACAAAGCAAAATGTCCCAGCTGCTGTTTTTCCATACAGTGGAATAGAAAAATAGCTGGAAAAGAATGGAGAAAAGTAATTTAGGTTCTGAAAAACATGAGGGTGAGTAAATGACACAGTTTTCATTTCTGGGTGAGCTATCGTTTTAAACTGACAGCGTGAAACTGTTTGTTTAAATGAGTTATGTTAGCTTTACAGTTAAGAAATGTTGTGCTACGAATCCTCTGAGGGATCTGAAACACACCGAGACCGAGAGACAGCAGAGAATACTGAGAACACTGTGTCAGATCTGTCAGTACACAGGGATGATCCATCCTCTGTTTTGCTGACGCTGAATTTCAATGCGGTTTGCCCTGCTAGCCAAACTAACACATAATCCCTCAGGCCACAGAGACGGCTACTGTTTACCCTGCCAATCAAACACACCTGTACTTGTACTGTCAGACACCTGTATGGCTACATATGGCATCAAAACACCCTGTCATGGCTTAAAGATCAAGGGCCAGATTTACTAAACAAGGCAAATTAGCATGAGAGCGCAATTCGAAAACAAGTGGAAAGTTCTGTGCGTGATCTTCTAACAACGTGCAAATTAAAGAACACAGCCGGATCATTTCCATAATGACCAACACAATCTACCAAGAGCAGCGCAAATTAGCATCTGGTTTAAGGGTACGGTTACATGACAACTATATGCTTAAAAAGTTTTTCCTTTGAGTTTTTCGCGTACAGACGACACCATTATCAAAACGATCCCCATTCACACCGATCCACAAAAACCCCTGAAAACGCTGTATTCTGCAGCCAGGCCATTAGATGGCGATGAATCACTATAGACTGAACACGTAATACGCATGTGCATGACGTCATCGTCTTCAGAGATTCACGTTTTTGTTTTTTACACGGAGACCGTTTTCAAAAACTTGCACTTTGAAACCCGTTTTCAAAAGTTTGCATTTTCAGGCACTCAAAACGGCGTCGTCGTGTAAACCAACGGCCAAAACTCATACAAAGTTTTACCTTTTTAGTTGAAAGCGGTGTCGTGTAAACAGCCACTAAGACATGCCTTTTTGGGCGGTAAATAAATATTGCTGCAAATACCAGTAAATTGACTAGCGCAAACCTAATAAATCACCCTGCATGATTCATTTAAATATTTTCCTCCTTTTAATTTTGTGCGTAAACTCCTACAAATGCATATGCAATCAGTCGTTAAAATAACCCTGTCCACACCTTTTCAGCGCTAATTTTTCACTGCGTATCTTAAGTAAATCCTCCTGACAGTAGTTTTTTTTTTGCGCTGAGAGGGTTTGCGCTGGTGCAAGCTGTTAGTAAATCTGGCCCCAAGTGTGTGCTGTAGTTTCAAAAGTGCAAAAATGTATAGTTTTCAAATACAATTTTAAATACCCCTCTGTCATTGGTCAGAGGCACAGATTACATGTTGCCTGCTAATAGATGGTACTGTATGCATTGACATCACTTTCCCGCCAGAACACGCTCCCCTCAACCAAAAAGTGGCAGAAGAGCTGCTGCGTGACTGGATTTAATGGGGGAAACTGTGAAAACGCGTGTAAAACAAACCATTATCAGTTTAAACTAAAGATTGGACTCGATATAGTGTACCTTACAACTTACCAAACATCCAGTGATCCATGGATATTGACATGCAGCCAGGAATCGTGTTTCCTGACATTTATGTGCCTGATTTCGTTGCCGGGAAAATACATAAAGCAAATTTGCCTATATGAACGCTTTATATCAATACAATATAGGTTGGTCTAAATCCACGTGATCACTTATATCAATGTTATATATATCGTCATATCGTCCAGCCTTAAGGGTTTTTTTTGTCAGTGATTATTTCTAAAATTTCCAATTATGCAGAATATACAATGGTGAATTTTTAATTGATGACTTGTCAATACAATATGTAACAACACAATATATATGGTGTGATTTTACCTCTAAATTCAGCATATTGACACCAAATGATAACTGCAAATCTTTTTCAAAATCCACCTTTTGCTGCCTGGATGCAGTTGTTTCTATGAATTGCAGCGATCCATTTGCTTCTCTGTTCTTTAGCATTCAGCTGTCTGTAAAAATATACCTCAGATTTCTTGTCAAATCTAGTTGTACAGTCAATCGCAAAACTCTTTCCCGTTTTAGATGTGTTTTGTGTGTTTTCGCAGCATTCACGCTGAAAACCAATGCTGCCACTCAGTCTTTTTCTCACTTAGTGGGCGAAACCGCAGTCACGGCCGACGGTGACGTCACGCACACACTATTGCTATATTTTGGTTCCTACTGAATCATTAATTAATGAAAGTTGTGATAATGTGTTACCAAAATATATATATTTTTAATTCTTGACAGATAATCAGACGTTGTGTGCAGTTTCCTCCGCTCAGGGATGTGATGTGGCGTCTGTAATAAGTGGCAGGGTGGGTGACATATGGGGAGGAGGGATGAAGTAGACTCCAGAGAGTTGTGAGCAGAGGTGAAAGTGACTCATCTCAGGCTTTGAGAATTTTTAAACATGAGCCGAGAGACAGCATCTTATCTCACTGATGAATATGTGCCAGATGGCAAACTGGGAGGCGATGGCAACAGACTGAGATAGTCACCATGTCTGAAGGGCAGCGGCAAACACTGCCAGAATCGCTCGTAACATCAGATCTTGTTTGTGAAGGTTTGAGGGACCCCTAAAGACCGGTTAAATTAGGACATTAGTATTTGTGTCTTATGACCGTAGGATGTCTTCCCGGAGCAATAATATCTGACTGAATCTTGCTCAGAAACTCACCTGCAGCTTTAACCTTTCAAATACATTAAACCATAACCCTAGCAATGGAATTAATCTCATCGGGGAGACTCGGATCCAATGAGTCAAGGAGAAATGAGATTGAGGCAAGGTTATTATCGTTAACTAAATCTAAAACCATAAAAAAAATCTTTTCATTTTCATTAGGTGAGGTAAAGTAAACTTTAACTGAAATAAAAATGTAAATATATATATATATATTTTTTTAATTTCACCTCATTTCCAAGGCAACATTTCTCATTTTCGTTTAAAGAGATAGTTCACCAAAAAATTTTTTATTTGCTGTTAATTTACTCGTAGGCCATCTAAGACTTGTTTTTTCTTCCGTATAAAACTAAAGAAGATTTTTAGCTGAATCTGTGGTCCTTGGTGATTCATATAATGCTAGTCAACAGCTACGTCACTTTGAGAGTAAAAAAAACCACACATATAAAGGCAAAACAAAATGGATACCCGTGGCTCCTTGCGATACATTGAGGTCTTATGGAGCGAAACGATTGGTCTGTGCAAGAAACTGAACATTATTTACAACATTATTACCTGTAATTCACAGCCTCAGCAAACAGTGCTGAGCACAGTCCTGACAGTCACGAGCGCGAGCTTCCTGTCGCATAATGACGTATATGTCAACGTAAAAGTCAATCTTCCCAAATGAGATCATACAAGTGAGTCTAATCTTATTTTTTTTAATAGGTTGCTGCATCCAGGATAAGCACTTAAGTACCATTTTGATGAACGATAACACGTCTTCCCTCTCTGTTATAAGCAAACACAGCGTCATACGGGTATCATTTGCTCTCCCTTTTGAGTGTCATGGCAAAGCATACTGGGAAATAGAAATCCCAGCCCAGTTTCAGTTAAATTTAAGTTTGTCTTAATTAAAAGAAACAAGTTCATAAAACTCAGTGAAACAATAAAACAATTCCGATTACTTAAAATGTGTCAGTTTTGGTGACTAAGATAAAAAAAAGAAAGTTGTAAATACTCATAAAAGTTTATTTATTTAACTAATTTTTTTTATTTAAGTTTACCCTACTCAAACCAATAAATTGATTTGAGCATTAGGGTTTAAAGTATGAGAATACCAAAGCAGCCCAGGAAAAATATATATTTAGATTGGATACTATTTGAGGAGTTTGGGCGATGTATTGTGACTCCAGTCTTTGTCCTGGACGCCTCTGTTGTCCTACACGGGCTGAGCGCCAAGAAGGATTCTGTGAAGCTAATGAGGTCCAAGTCCAGGTCCTCCCTGTCCATCCCTCCCAGAGAAGGCCTAATCCCGTTAGCTGAGCTTTCTCACGGATAATCCCTCCACTTCCCCACCTGCCCGTCCTTGAGCCCTCAGCCTCTCTCTGGGATGATTGTCTTCTGCTGAACACAACAGGTAAATATTGCATCTGCCAACACAAACAAGCAAGACTCTGAAATATTAATATCAATGACCATTTGATGCGCATAGTGTTTTATTGTTGTTGTTTATTTTGTTCTGTAACTATTTTAAAATTGTGTGGATTGTAACAACCAGGTCAATTAGATAACGTTAGTTAATGCATCAACAGATTAGCTAGCAATGAGCAATATAGGATTTATTATAAATTTGTATTTATTATAAGTATTTATTCATCTTTGTTATAGTTAGTTCATTGTTAGTTCATGTTATCTCAAGTTAATAAATAATATTAACAGACAACAATAATGTATTAGTAATGTTAAAATTAACATGAACTATTCAGATTAAGAAACGATTTAAGACACTTTATTTTAAGGTGCCCTTGTTACAGTAATTATACTGAGTAATTAAATACTGAGTATTAATTAACAACATGTACTTACTATAAAATTGGGGTTAGTGTTTGGATCAGTTGCATGGTACAGTAACTACGCTTTTACTGTTATTACTATAGTAACTATGTAACGGACACTAAAATAAAGGTTACACTTTATTTTAAGGTGACATTGTTACAGTGTAATAACATATTGAAGTACTAAGTAATAATAAGCAACTACTGTACATGGACTTACTATACGGTTAGGGTAGGATTAGAGTTTGGTTTAGGGTTAGTTGCATGCAATTATGTATCATTTACTGTTATTACTATGGCAAGTACATGTAACATATGTAACAAGGACACTGTAAAATAAAGTGTTACCATACTTTTCATTGCAGTTCACGTTAACTGTGTAATTAACTAATGTTGTTAACAAATGGAACATTATTGTAAAGTGTTACCAGCATTTTGTATAAGATCGAATTTCATTTTCTGGCACCATAATATTTACCAGGATCAACTGAAATTTCATGCAGTAAATATACAGAAATTAAATTTTCTGTCTTTAGAGAATGAAGACTTGATTTGAAGTGGGTCACAGCTCATTTCTTCACATGTCAACGCATATGAACCTCCTGACAGCTGGTTTGACTAGCAGTAAATCACCAGTCCATGAAGCTTCCCTGGCTCAGTGTTTTCACCCATCTGCTCAGAGGCTGTTCTGCATTGTGCAGCTCACTCATAATCACTGTTGTTATTCGTTTGGCTCAGTGTATTTGGGAAGTAGTGTTTCTATTGGTTGCAGCGTATCTGATCTGGTATTAAAACAGGCCGATCAATTGACCAAACAGAGTTTTAAGTGTTTAATGATTTAAAATCTGCAGTATTGGGAGTGTAGTAGTTGTTTGAATGCATGTCGGGCCTGACATGGAGAGTTTAGAGTGAGCAGATTGAGTTAACAGTAAGACCACCGCGGCCTCGGCCTACATCTTTCTCTGCTCGGGTGTAAAGTGGAACGGTGTGGGCAGACAGGTACAGCCGGCTCGGGCTGTTTTCCGCAGGTGTTCGAGCCAGGAGAGATTAGGGTCAGATGCATTTATCAGTGATTAACAGTGACAGGAGCCCACACACAAACAGCCATGATCCCTTTGGAGCAGAACCCCTGTGACCAAGAGCAAGAAAAAGTTAGATTTATTACAATCATGTCAGTTGGTTTCAAACTAGGAGCAGTTTCAGCTGCTGTGTTAACTTTAACTCTACAATTTGCACCTCAAAGGCATATCAGCAAACTCAAATGTGCAAAATGATTGACATTCTATTAAATGATTTCAAGTACATAAGCATGCAATGATTGCTGGTCACTTCTTCTTGCAGTATTGCATTTACTTGGAATTATCTCTAAACGACAGCTTTCCAGTCTGGCAGAACCATGATTATAAAATGTAAATTATACTTCAGTATTATTTATGTGACACCCCTTTAAGTGTGTATACACTTATTTTGCCACATTGGTCACTGCAGCTGCTGTGCATGAATAAATATGCATAAACACACAGGCTTTTAATAAAAACGAATGCTTAAGTGGTGATACTCTAATGCCTAAAAGCAAGACTTACTGTATTAAAAGGCTGATTATTAATACAATTAATTAATTATCTTAATTATTATTTACTGATACAAAAACAATGATGGTTTTAAATCAATGAACAATCTCAGTTAAAGTGACGGTATCAAATTGAGCAGGTAAATCTATAATAAATAGGCAGAAATAGCTTATATAACGTATAGGCCTATGTTATGTAGGCCTATAACTGAGTTTGAAAATACAGGCACTCAAATCGGTCATATTTTAATCATATTTTAATCTGTTCATTTACAGGTGAAACTCGAAAATTCTGTATATTAACCAAAGATCATTTATTTCAGTAATTCTACTGCAAAGGTGAAACTAATATATCATATGTACTCATAACACTTTACAATACGGGTGCAATAATATGCATTAATTCATGCTTAACTAATGCACAGATAATCATGTGTTAATGTATGACTCATGAACAACTAAACCATTAATTAATGATTACTGCATCAGCAACTACTAAAGATTCTATATGGTTAATATATTAAGTAATATATTAATTGTTATTAATTACATGTGTCATAATGTATTAATTTCTTAATAACATATTTTATTAACTAAAAGTGTAAATTAATGCGTTAATTACCACAATTGGTCAAAGCAATATACTTCAACTTCCAGTTGTCTGCTTTAATTAATCATCAACTAATGATTTGCAAATGTATCATTATGTTATGACTTTACTTGTTGAGGCACATGACTATGAACTAATTGTTAAGTAATATGCCATTTATGGGTTTGGACAGTTTGTAAATGCAGTGAATATAATGTCAGAGAATGTGTTTGAAGGAGTAAGTTGGGCTGCACACAGATATCAGCGCACCAGAATCTGAACTCCTGACGCTGTCACACTGTGTTTAAATGGACGAGACCAGCTGTCTACTACACTGGACATGACAGACCATTGCAAGTCCAGTTGTCCATCGTAACAGAACTAGCGCAGGAGCTCGGAGAACGTCAGGAATAGAGTGTGGCATCAGTTTACTGTCGGGGTTTTGTCATGTACAGTAGCGTCGCACCGCATCCAGTGTAGTATCACTGATTATAATGGGTACTATTGTCTTTGACACAGTGTTATGAAATAGTTTGGCCGCATGTTCTCAGTGTACCACGACCTCAAGCTTAAAGGACAAGTTCGGTATTTTAGACTTAAAGCCCTGTTTTCAGATCGTTTCTGATGAAATAGAACGGTTAAGATTGAAATTTGGACACATGCTGCTGGCCCGAGAATTTTCGGTTTCTGTGGTAGCCTCCCCCTTCCTTAAGGCAAGGTTTAATTTTGGAAGGAATAATCCTTCCTAAAATGCATTAAACTTTAGTTTACAAAGACGTGAAACTCACCGAGTGGTCAGGGGTGTTCACTGATATGCTCACACAAAAATCGCTGCAAAAGATTCTTTCCAACAGGTTTTATCGTAGTTGCAGTCGTATTGCAGCGATTTTTGTGTGAGCATATCAGTGAACACCCCTGACCACTCGGTGAGTTTCACGTCTTTGTAAACTAAAGTTTAATGCGTTTTAGGAAGGATTATTCCAGTGCACCTATGTAGCCATTGTGGAGGTGGGGGGGGTTCTACCAGGAAAACAGGGCTTTAAGTGTAAAATACCGAACTTGTCCTTTAACCTGACATTCCTGTGCATGAACAACCAGGTACTGGATGCGGCAGTTCAAAGTGAGATATTCCAAGCCTTTATTTGCTATAATTTTGATGATTATGGCTTACAGTCATTTCACAACATTCTCAACTCAACTGTATTCTAATTTTGAATTTGGGGTTTTCATAAGCTGTAAGCCATAATCATCAAAATTATAACAAATAAAGGCTTGAAATATCTCACTTTGCATGTAATGAGTCTATATAATATATTAGTTTCACCTTTTAAGATGAATTACTGAAATAAATGAACTTTTGCACGATATAAAAATTTTTCGAGTTTCAACGCTTTCGAACTTCGAGTTGCGATGTAGCCTAACAGATGCGATATAACATAACGGTTGTGATGTAGCCTAACGGTTCCGATGTAACCTAACGGATGCGATGTAGCCTAACGGATGCAATGTAACCTAACGGATGCGATGTAACCTAACGGATGCGATGTAACCTAACGGATGCGATGTAGCCTAACGGATGCGATGTAGCCTAATGGATGCGATGTAGCCTAACGGATGCGATGTAGCCTAACGGATGCGATGTAACCTAACGGATGCAATGTAACCTAACGGATGCGATGTAGCCTAAGGGATGCGATGTAGCCTAACGGATGCGATGTAGCCTAACGGATGCGATGTAGCCTAACGGATGCGATGTAACCTAACAGATGAAGCGATGTAGCCTAACGGATGCGATGTAACCTGACGGTTGCGATATAGCCTAACGGATGCGATGTAACCTAACGGATGCGATGTAACCTAACGGATGCGATGTAACCTAACGGATGCGATGTAGCCTAACGGATGCGATGTAGCCTAACGGATGCGATGTAACCTAACGGATGCAATGTAACCTAACGGATGCGATGTAACCTAACGGATTGATGTAGCCTAACGGATGCGATGTAACCTAACGGATGCAATGTAGCCTAACGGATGCGATGTAGCCTAACGGATGCGATGTAGCCTAACGGATGCGATGTAGCCTAACGGATGCGATGTAACCTAACGGATGCAATGTAACCTAACGGATGCGATGTAGCCTAACGGATGCGATGTAGCCTAACGGATGCGATGTAACCTAACGGATGCGATGTAGCCTAACGGATGCGATGTAACCTAACGGATGCGATGTAGCCTAACGGATGCGATGTAGCCTAACGGATGCGATGTAACCTAACGGATGCGATGTAGCCTAACGGATGCGATGTAGCCTAACGGATGCGATGTAGCCTAACGGATGCGATGTAACCTAACGGATGCGATGTAGCCTAACGGATGCGATGTAGCCTAACGGATGCGATGTAGCCTAACGGATGCGATGTAGCCTAACGGATGCGATGTAGCCTAACGGATGCGATGTAGCCTAACGGATGCGATGTAACCTAACGGATGCGATGTAGCCTAACGGATGCGATGTAGCCTAACGGATGCAATGTAACCTAACGGATGCGATGTAGCCTAACGGATGCGATGTAACCTAACAGATGAAGCGATGTAGCCTAACGGATGCGATGTAACCTAACGGATGCGATGTAACCTGACGGTTGCGATATAGCCTAACGGATGCAATGTAACCTAACGGATGCAATGTAACCTAACGGATGCAATGTAACCTAACGGATGCAATGTAACCTAACGGATGCAATGTAACCTAACGGATGCAATGTAACCTAACGGATGCGATGTAACCTAACAGATGAAGCGATGTAGCCTAACGGATGCGATGTAACCTAACGGATGCGATGTAACCTGACGGTTGCGATATAGCCTAACGGATGCGATGTAACCTGACGGTTGCGATATAGCCTAACGGATGCGATGTAACCTTTAACGGTTGCGATGTAGCCTAACGGTTGCGATGTAGCCTAACGGATGCAATGTAACCTAACGGATGCGATGTAACCTAACGGATGCAATGTAACCTTTAACGGTTGCGATGTAGCCTAACGGATGCAATGTAACCTAACAGATGAAGCGATGTAGCCTAACGGATGCGATGTAACCTAACGGATGCAATGTAACCTAACGGATGCGATGTAACCTAACGGATGCAATGTAACCTAACGGATGCAATGTAACCTAACGGATGCAATGTAACCTAACGGATGCGATGTAACCTAACAGATGAAGCGATGTAGCCTAACGGATGCGATGTAACCTGACGGTTGCGATATAGCCTAACGGATGCAATGTAACCTAACGGATGCGATGTAACCTAACGGATGCAATGTAACCTTTAACGGTTGCGATGTAGCCTAACGGTTGCGATGTAGCCTAACGGATGCAATGTAACCTAACGGATGCGATGTAACCTAACGGATGCAATGTAACCTTTAACGGTTGCGATGTAGCCTAACGGATGCAATGTAACCTAACAGATGAAGCGATGTAGCCTAACGGATGCGATGTAACCTAACGGATGCAATGTAACCTTTAACGGTTGCGATGTAGCCTAACGGATGCGATGTAGCCTAAAGGTTGCGATGTAGCGGTTGCGATGTAGCCTAACGGTTGCGATGTAACGGTTGCGATGTAGCCTAACGGTTGCGATGTAACGGTTGCGATGTAGCGGTTGCGATGTAGCCTAACGGATGTGATGTAGCGGTTGCGATGTAGCCTAACGGTTGCGATGTAGCCTAACGGTTGCGATGTAGCCTATCGTTTGCGATGTAGCCTAATGGTTGCGATGTAGCCTAACGGTTGCGATGTAGCCTATCGTTTGCGATGTAGCCTAATGGTTGCGATGTAGACTAATGGTTGCGATATAGCCCTAACGGTTGCGATGTAGCCTAACGGTTGCGATGTAGCCTAACGGATGCGATGTAACCTAACGGATGCAATGTAACCTAACGGATGCAATGTAACCTAACGGATGCGATGTAGCCTAACGGATGCAATGTAACCTAACGGATGCAATGTAACCTAACGGATGCAATGTAACCTTTAACGGTTGCGATGTAGCCTAACGGATGCGATGTAGCCTAAAGGTTGCGATGTAGCGGTTGCGATGTAGCCTAACGGTTGCGCTGTAACGGTTGCGATGTAGCCTAACGGTTGCGATGTAACGGTTGCGATGTAGCGGTTGCGATGTAGCCTAACGGATGTGATGTAGCGGTTTCGATGTAGCCTAACGGTTGCGATGTAGCCTAACGGTTGCGATGTAGCCTATCGTTTGCGATGTAGCCTAATGGTTGCGATGTAGCCTAACGGTTGCGATGTAGCCTAACGGTTGCGATGTAGCCTATCGTTTGCGATGTAGCCTAATGGTTGCGATGTAGACTAATGGTTGCGATATAGCCCTAACGGTTGTGATGTAGCCTAACGGTTGCGATGTAGCCTAACGGATGCGATGTAACCTAACGGATGCAATGTAACCTAACGGATGCGATGTAGCCTAACGGATGCAATGTAACCTAACGGATGCAATGTAACCTAACGGATGCGATGTAGCCTAACGGATGCGATGTAGCCTAACGGATGCGATGTAGCCTAACGGATGCAATGTAACCTAACGGATGCGATGTAGCCTAACGGATGCAATGTAACCTAACGGATGTGATGTAACCTAACGGATGCAATGTAACCTAACGGATGCGATGTAGCCTAACGGATGCAATGTAACCTAACGGATGCGATGTAACCTAACGGATGCAATGTAACCTAACGGATGCGATGTAACCTAACGGATGCGATGTAACCTAACGGATGCGATGTAACCTAACGGATGCGATGTAACCTAACGGATGCGATGTAGCCTAACGGATGCGATGTAACCTAACAGATGAAGCGATGTAGCCTAACGGATGCGATGTAACCTAACGGATGCGATGTAACCTGACGGTTGCGATATAGCCTAACGGATGCAATGTAACCTAACGGATGCAATGTAACCTAACGGATGCAATGTAACCTAACGGATGCAATGTAACCTAACGGATGCGATGTAGCCTAACGGATGCAATGTAACCTAACGGATGCGATGTAGCCTAACGGATGCGATGTAGCCTAACGGATGCGATGTAACCTAACGGATGCAATGTAACCTAACGGATGCGATGTAACCTAACGGATGCGATGTAACCTAACGGATGCAATGTAACCTTTAACGGTTGCGATGTAGCCTAACGGATGCGATGTAGCCTAAAGGTTGCGATGTAGCGGTTGCGATGTAGCCTAACGGTTGCGATGTAACGGTTGCGATGTAGCCTAACGGTTGCGATGTAACGGTTGCGATGTAGCCTAACGGTTGCGATGTAGCCTAACGGATGTGATGTAGCGGTTGCGATGTAGCCTAACGGTTGCAATGTTACGGTTGCGATGTAGCCTAACGGTTGCGATGTAATGGTTGCGATGTAGCCTAACTGTTGCGATGTAGCCTAACGGTTGCGATGTAGCCTATCGTTTGCGATGTAGCCTAACGGTTGCGATGTAGCCTAACGGTTGCGATGTAGCCTATCGTTTGCGATGTAGCCTAATGGTTGCGATGTAGCCTAATGGTTGCGATATAGCCCTAACGGTTGCGATGTAGCCTAACGGTTGCGATGTAGCCTAACGGATGTAGGCTAATACTTTTTGGGTTTGAACTGGAAACTACTGAAGTGTTGCTGTTTTAAGTTACTCCCCAAGTATCTTTTTGGACGATTCTTTTTCATTATAGTAAACATTCTTATTTGACATTGACGGTGTTAATCTGTATTTCCGACAGCATGTTTAGCTGGGTGATAAAAGTTGTTCCCCAGCCTCCAGCGTCTCCTGGGAAACTGGGAGAGGAGGACCAAACCAATGCATCCACAGCAGCAGTGAGTGTGTGTTTGTGTAAATGTGTTTCTACACTGAGTCGTCTGTCACATTTTAAGCATGTCTTCTCTCTCTCCATACTATTCTTTAGGATGTGACGAAAAAAGAGGACGTAAAACAAGGTAAACTATATGCACTCTATTAAATTTGACAGCAGTTACGATCAATGACCAACATTCACAGAAAAAGGCTATTGTTCATAAATTTTTCATGATGTTATTTCACAGAAGCCAACCCTTCCAAGTCAAAGGAGGAGGTCTCAGAGGAAAGCAGGTGACGTTTTGTGTTTGTGTGTGTGTTTGTGTGTGTGTGTGTGTGTGTGTGTGTGTGTGTGTGTGTGTGTGTGTGTGTGTGTGTGTGTGTGTGTGTGTGTGTGTGTGTGTGTGTGTGTGTGTGTGTGTGTGTGTGTGTGTGTGTGTGTGTGTGTGTGTGTGTGTGTGTGTGTGTTTGGAACACATAATGTGCGTTCAGTGTCTCTAGACGCTGTAATCCTGCTAGACCTAATTACCTCTCTCTCTCTCTCTCTCTCTCTCTCTCTCTCTCTCTCTCTCTCTCTCTCTCTCTCTCTCTCTCTCTCTCTCTCTCTCTCTAGCTCTCAGAATGGGGTTTTGAGTTGGCTTTCTAATGGTTTCAGCAGTGCTCTCCCTCAGCCAGTGAACGCCTCTAAACTGGGCAACGCTGAACTTAAGGTATTTTCATGACCCCTGTTGATACTCACATAATAAAGCTAAATAAATTATTTAAATAATCAAATTAATAATAATATTTATTATTAAATATTATTATTAAATATATAAAAAAGCGATAATATGCTTTTTATCTTACAGTTCTTGAGTAATTGTACTTAGACTTTATGCTTAAAGGTCCCATGACATGGGGTTATTATTTTATGTTTCCTGGGTTGCCCTTAGAATGTTAGTATGTTTTTTAGATCAAAAATAGTCATAATTTAGAAATAAAAGGCATTTTTCCTAGCCCGATTTTAGCCTCTGATTTGAACGCTCTGTTTGAAGGGGCGTGTCTGTGTGAGACTTCAGTGTAACCGGTCACTGCTGTGATTGGCTGACATGCTTGCATATGAAAAAGCTGCTTATTACATGTGAAAATCTCTCGAATACTTTAACTACAGCTATTATAAGTTTTTACTGTTACAGCTATCGAGATTAACGAATCGTGAGAAGTTTTTTTTAGATCTATTCCCATCACATAAAATGTTGCCGTGATGAGCATTGAGCAAGCAGATGACAGTCTGTTGTTGATCAGGAGAATGAAGATCTTATCATTGCAACACAGTTTCTGCACTCTCTCTGCTTTCACCAATGCAAACACGATGATGTAAATACAGTAAGAGCACAGTAAAGTACATTAAAATACAGTAAAATACAGTTAGGCTACAAACTTTGGGGAATTGTGTCGGCGCATTTCCAGAGAAAATTAAATGGATCCACTGGTTCTGGGGCTTGGATGAAGGAACTAAAAAAAGGCTTCGGTGTTCAGTTGTACATCCAATTATTGAGAAATGATTATGCTTCGCTCGCTCGAAAGCCATGATATCTCTCGTGGACAAACTTAAATCGCGCGCACGCGTTCCTAATTCCTAGCACATTTTCTCATGGGCGGGAAATATTCTCTGGCTGGGCAAAGCAGAGAAAGGGGAGGTAACATTTCTCCTTATGACGTCATAAGGTGGAGATTCAAGATCAGCCCGTTTGAGCTTCCACTTTCTCAAAGGCAGAGAACGATTGCAAAAGCTCGATTTACACCGATTGAAATTTCTAGAAACCTGGGGACCATATACAGGCTATGGGAACTCATATTCATGTTTTTAAAAAAACAGAAAGTGAAAATTTCATGTCATGGGACCTTGAAACTGAATACCTGCACTATTACAGTTCTTGAGTGTTCATAATTAATTACTAAACTTGAGTATGTATGCTGTACTTAAGTACCATTGAAAGTGCATACTTACTTCCTCGGTTACATTAACATTTTTATTTAGATTGCCAATGTGCAAAGTACATATTTAATTCATATTTTAATGTTTGCTCTCATTATTTGTTTCATCAATTTTAATGAGGTTAGAAGCCAATCAAATTTCAGTCCCAGCTGAACCTTTATAGTCATTGAGATCTTTTTTGGTGTAAACCATGACAAAAAATGTGATTATTTGTCATTATGAAGAGTCGCCTTCTTCAGTCACTATAACTTTAAGATAAAACAATAAATATTATCTCTGGACATTGCTGAAGGTGGAGCATGAACTGAACTCGTGGCGGTCTTCAGTTTATAAATAAATATTTTAATAATTGTTGTGTTGTGTCCTCAAGTTTTACAAGATGCAAAAAATGAAAGGTCGCCATAAGTGCTTCTAATAAACAAACAAAAAAGGTACTTTAATGGTAAAATCATATTAATTTCTTGATTTAATCAGGCAATTTCTGAAGTCAATAAAATAATTTACCTTTTCAAATACTTGAGTACAATTAAATTAGATTTAAACTTTTTTTCTTCTTCTTTTTTTGAGCAATTTTGAAACAGAATCCAAATATATATATAAATACTAATTATAGTATATATATATATATATATATATATAATTAGTATTTGCTTTCAAACATTTAAACATCTGTTTAAAAAAAAAGAAAAAAAAAGGCTGACATGCAGGCCTATAGGACAAATGAGTTTGTCTGTTTTATTGTTGAACATGTTTTCTTTTTGTTTACCACGGATTGAACAGCAAGAGGGAAATGCAGTGAGCAACAGGTACAGTTTCAAACTATGGATTTTTAGTTTTATTCTGTATGTTTATGTATGGCTTGTGGCATGTAGTTACATGGGAATACTTGTGTGTTTTACATCTGTATCTGTGTGTATGCCTGTTAAATGGATGTTGTGTTGAGTTTTACTCATATTTTCATCACTGTATCACCGCGGATGGCAGTAACACATCGGACCAGTGAGTAACGTTAGGCTTATAGTGGATATAACTCATGAACAAAACGCTTTGCTGCAAACCTGCAGATTTTTTTTGCATGCTACACACGCAAGAGACTTTATTGCACTGAGCTGTATTTCCATATTAACAGCTCGAGGCAAAAGATCCATGCTGAACAGACATAAACTTTAGCATTCTAATATGCAGACTGGCTTCCATAGAACATAAAATTTTATATAGGCTATATATATATATTCGTCTACAAGAACACAACTGGAATGAAACTTTTTTTATTTATTAGCAATAGCATAGGCTACTGCTTCACGGACGCGGACTCCTATGGGGAGACCTGTTTGTTTTTACTGTCCCCTGCTGCCATCTAGAGTTGACTTAGAGCAAATCCACTTATTTTCATGCTTTCACGTCCTCACTTCAAGTGCCCAGAGCAGCTGATGGACTGTATCTCTTCTTCCATCAGGGCTGGGATGATAGGATGGATTGTGCAGGGACTGGGGAAAGTGGTTCCACAGCCGGATGAGAAATACAAGGGTCAAACAGAGCCAGAGGAGGTCACTGAGGTATAGACACACATATTTCACTAATCCAATAAGACGGTGAGGCTTTGTGCGGTGTGATTACTTATTTGGTTATTTACCAAGTTTACTGGATTTACTGCAGTTTACTGCACAAGCTTATTAGTGGAATAATGGAATTTGTGGAGCATATTGAGTTGTTTTTAATGCAGTTCATGGACATTTGTATTTATGAAGAATGATCTTTGGTTACACTTTATTTTAATGTGACGTAGTTACACTGTACTTACTCAAATAAGTAATGAGTAACATTAACCAACTACATGTACTTATAGAGTTACAGTTAGGGTTTGGTTTAGGGTTAGTTATTTGTACTTATGCATAGCCTACTGTTATTACTAGTAAATGTCATCTTAAAATTAAGTGTTACCTGATCATTTGTTTGCTTAATACAATAATTTCATATGAATTTAAATTCAGAATTCTGTTTTTCTTCATTTGAGGTATCTTTAACTATTATGTACTTACATCAAAAAATGTAATTGTTAGGTACGGTTAGGAACCGGTTTGATGGTCAAGTTTAAGGGGTATTCGTACATGTAATTACAGATGTAGTTACATAATATGTAATTAAATGAGTGAACACAATCAGTGCATTGTATGAAATTGATAATTTAAATGTTAGTACATAGTAGTTAAAGACACTTCAAAAAGTGGGACAGAGATTTTAAATAACACATTATGAACTATGAAAACAAAAAACTTTACCAAGTTTTTTTCTTTTTTTAAATGGAAGCTTGTTTCCACCACAGAAAAAATAATAAAAAAGGTAATTGTGACTTCTTCATCTTTTTGTATTTATTCCATGGCGAAAATATGCTTTCATAAATATTTTTTTTACCATTTTTACTGAAAACATTTCTATTTGTTATTAGATAAAAACTGAGGAATGATATTTTGAAACATTTTATTTTTTATTTATTTACATTAGATTTTTACATTTTTGTTTTAGATCTTAAAAATGTGACTTGAACATTTAGTGACACTAACAGAGTTAATGGAGTTAGTCCTACCAGAGCATTTCCGGCCCACGGGCTCCAGTCTCAAAGCTGTCTTTAGCTTTTCTAGGAGCTTCTGTGAGAGTTTTGTTTCATTTCCAATTAGCCTGCCGTTGTTCCAGTGGTTAAAGTGGATCCTCCAGTAAGTACATAGTTTTTGGAGTAAGCTATGTCAGGATCACGCTCGCTGTTCCCATCCCACAAATCAGCATTAAAGGCGCCATATTCTAGACCTTTCATCATCACATCATCAGGGCGGGACAAGATCCGGAATAGGAGCTGATGTTTAAATCTCATGTTAACAAGTTAAATCCGAATTAACCATTTTTGCAGCTCAGTTTCAGTAAATGATCTGTGAATGTTAATTTTGAATATTGAAAGAAGTCTACTTACGGTTTCATTTCAAAGATTGCACAATCATATGTCCCCTTTAAATATGAGGTGATGTACAGAGACATTCATTTAAATTACTTGGTCTACAAACTCCAACACAAGAGTGGATCCAGAATCAGCCCAAATACTTTATCAGACTTTATATATAGTTTTACTTGATCCCTCACAGCTACAGTTACTTAGCATCACATAATATAGTGTTACAACAAATTACAGTTGTAAACCCAAGCTGATTGCTTTGGGCGGTTATAGATTGAGTCTTTAATACTCTTAATTTGAGCCTCATTGCATTTCAAATATCCTGCTATATTCGCACATCACTAATATGGTATGACCCTGCAGTATCGGACATCTCAAATGCTTGCATGGCTACTCTAGCAGCTTAAAAGGCGCATACTTGCTTACATATGTTACATATGGGTGTTTCTTCAACCTTAGTCTTTTATTCCCTTGTGTGACGTATATCCGAGTGAAACTGCTTTCTGAACAAGATAAAATGTTGGGCGGGACTTGATTTTGTCCATATATAATTGATTGGATGGTTGTGGTTTGCTATTGGTGAATCTCATGTGAGTGACAGGTTGACCCGCCCCCACACCAGTAAACACATCATCAGAGAAGAGAGTTATTTGGATTTAAGATTACGAGGACACATGAATTTTAATAAATAATAATGAGCATGGCTAATTCATTTATAATAAACTCTGCAATATTCATTAAAATATAAAAATGGTACGTTTTGATTTCATGGTGACCTTATTACTATTTTTTTAACTAACACTTTGTTACATGATCACATTAAAACTAAATGTTTTTTTTATTTATTGCTTTTATTACATTTTTTTATTGTTTTACACTATTCAAAGACCCAGACTTTCAATCTTAAAATATATTTCAAGTGTGAAAACGATTGCAGTGTTTTTTTTTCACAATCTACATCTCTCCAGCGTGAGATGACATATGAGATACATGATGTGTTAAAGGAACACTCCGACTTTTTGGGACTTTAGCCTATTCACCTTATCCCCCAGAGTTAGATAAGTCCATACATACCTTTTTCATCTCCGTGCGCGCTATAAGTCTGTTTGACGCACCCACCGCTAGCCTAGCTTAGCACAAAGACTGGATGTAAATGGTTGCAGCTAGCATACTAATCCAAATAAGTGACAAAATAACGCAAACATTTTCCTATTTACATGTTGTGATTTGTATAGTCACAGATTGTACAAAAAACAAAGTCACATGAGACACAGACATATTTTAACCGTATACATACTGGGAACTATATTCTCTGAAGGCGAAGCACTGCTACTTGGGCGGAGTGATAACCGCAGTTTTTAAGTTTGCTGAATCAAAAGTCCACAAAGTTGAAGAAACACTGATATATTCCAAAAAACCTTCTCGCAAACACTTTTACATATGAATGATTGGCTGCTTGACAGAAGATAACAACAGAGATGCGAGCCAATATAGAGCACTTGGCCTCTCAACTTAAACACCAATATTAAATCAAAGGCCACACACAGTAAGAGTTCTTTGTGTTTCCGTCTCTTCGCAGGTACAAGAGGCCAAAGACATCCGTGGTAAGCGCAGCCTCTTGATAACCACTTGATCTAGAACTGCATACACTTTGGCAATGATTATTTTTGGAAGGATTTGCATTGTGAAGGGCTGATGAGAACGGAAAGGACACATGTGACATGATTCTCACTCCCTCCAGATGCTGAGCCGCTGCCTCATATTCCTGTGGTGGAGGTTGTGTCTGATGAGGAGCCAGACGCTGCTAACGTTCCCTTCTCTCCCAGGTATATGCTAATGAGCTGTCAGAAGCGAATCAGAATTCTCATTCCGGCTGAGCTCTTCCTTTAATGTGCCTGTCTCTTTCTCTTTCAGGGTAATAGAATGGATTAAGCATGGTTTCGAGAAGGTAGTCCCTCAGTCTCCCATGCATCTTCATCCTCCCTCTGGTTCGGAAACACCTGCTCAGAGGGCGGCTTCTGCTCCTGTCACACCCTGCAAACAAGAGCCAGGTAGAATTTTAGAAATCAAAAATGCTCGGTTGGGCGTCCTTAGACAGTGTTCTGCATTTGACTCTACATTTTTTTTGTATTCAGCACCTGAACCAACACCTGCTCCTGCACCTCCACCTGCACCTGTACCCTCACCTGTACCCGCAGCTCCTGAGCAACCTAAACTAGCTGAGGATCCCAAAGGCACAAAGTAAGTGTCCGTCCCCTTTCCTTATAAGGTCTACGGATATGTAAAACAACCAAACATCGACACCCTGGTTTAATGTAAAAAATGTATATACAGTTGTAATCAAAATGATTCAATCCCCATTGCAAATCAGGTTTATTGGCCAAATGTACAGACTTTCAGCTGTTTGCATTTGAATAAATCAAACAAAAGTAATTAAACTAGCTCAACACAACAAATGTCTCAAGTGCTTTCTCCTAAATTCAACTGAAAATGCAACTTTTAATGACTTCTGCCGTCTCAAAATTATTCAACCCCTTCATGGCAAGCATCTTTAGTACTCCGCAGAACACCCTTCTGCTGTTATGACCTTCTGCAAACGAGATGTATAACCAGACACCAGCTTCTGGAAGCGTTTCTGAGGAATCGGAGCCCGTTCCTCATGAGCAATGGCCTCCAGTTCAGTGATATTCATGGGTTTGTGTGCTGCAACCGCCACCTTCAAATCCCACCAGAGATTTTCTATGGGGTTCAAGTCAGGTGACTGTGATGGCCACTGTAAAGTCTTCCAGGACGACTTCTGCGACCAAGTCTTGGTGGAATCTGAGGTATGCTTGGGATTGTTGTCCTGTTGGAAGGTCCAATGATGCCCGAGCTTCAGCTTCCTCACTGACGGCATGACGGTTTCTCCCAGGTTTTGTTTCATCGCTCCACAGAACAGAATCCCTAAACTTCTGTGGCTTATTTATATGATTTTGAGCAAATCGGAGCCGACTTTTCTTGTGCTTTCGGGTCAGTAGAGGTGTACGTCTTGAAGTCCAGCATGCGTTTGGTACGTGTCTTACTGTGCAGCTGAAACCTCAGTGTCTGTTCCCAAGTCTTGCTGCAGGTCTTTTGCAGTCACTCGAGGGTTTTTCTGAACCGGCCTTCTCAGAAATCTGGTTGCCGCCGCTGATCGCTTCCTTTTTCTGTCCCGTCCAGGAAGTGTAACCACTGTTCCTTTAACTTTGAACTTGCAAACTATGCTTCCAACGGTGTCTCTAGAAACATTTTGTGCCTTCGCTATCTTTTGTATCCTGTTCCTTGTTTTTGGAGGGCGATGATATCTTCTCTTAACTTTTTGGACCATTCTTTTGCCATATTTCTAGCATGCAGTCAAACGTGACACTCAACAAACCTAGCCAGTTCAGATATTTCATGTGTCGTGTACTAGCTCAAGCACACCTGGTGCAACTAATGAAGCCCTTTGAGACAACACCTGTTTTGCAGATTGTAAGGGATTCTATTCAAGGGGTTGAATAATTTTGAGACTGCAGAATTCATTAAAAGTTGCACTTGCAGTTGAATTTGGGGAAAAACACTTGAAACATTTGTTGTGTTGAGCTACAGTTTTTCAATTACTTTTGTTGGATTTATTCATTGCAAACAGCTGAAAGTCTGTAAATGATGCCAATAAACCAGATTTGCGATGTGTTTGCGGGTTGAATCATCATAGACTGTGTGTGCGTGCGTGCGTGCGTGCACACTTTTTATGTACTTTTGTTTGGTATTTGGTTATCATTATGCTAGTATTTCATTCTGAACATAATGTACTGTATACACACGTTTTGTTTTTGGTTTAATTTCATTACGTTTTGTTTTGGGTCCGTGTACTTCTGCGTCCATATATTCGTTTCCTTTTGTTAACCATGGCAAGAAAAATAACAGATGTCACAAATATTATGCGCACAAAATAAAATATTGACCTCTTTTCAGATAATAGTTTGTATCTGCTTATTCTATTCATTAGTGTTATAATCAATAAAGAAGTTTGTTGTTGTTGTTGTGTTTGTTGTTGGTGGTAGCATCAGTATACTAGTATTCCATTCCAACACATATTTTAGGCCTTTTATTGTTTGGATACATTTGAATTATTTTTACATGTAGATAAGTCTAATGACATGCGCTATATTTCATTTGTTTTCAAGTATGGTTGGCTGGATTGTACAGGGGTTTGGACGCATGATGCCACAACCAGTACTGAAACCAAAAGAGGTAAATTATGAGCACAAAGTAGTGGAATTTAAGTGAAAATAAAGATAGAAATTTCACCTACATTTCCATTTACACGTTTCCTTTGTTTATTTGCAGGACGGTTCTGATATCGTTCAAAACGGTAAGTTGTTTTAACACATCTTCACACACACACACATAATAGGTATAATGACGTCAGACAGTTTTGCAGGACAGGTTTTTTTTTTTTTTTTTTGTCCTCCAAGATTATCAGAGGCATTGCTATTCTCTCAAAATGCTTATTTGTAGGGTGGAGGTGTTAACTCAGCTCCTCTTCTCCTTCTGTTTCAGGGGAGAAGATGGTTAAAGCCCCCTAAACATAAGGAGAAGACGACTGCGAGAGTCATTACATCCACACAGAGACAGCGAGAGATGTTCAGACAGAAACACATCAAAATCCTCTAGTTCAATAGAGCTACAACACCAATCAATGTGCTTTTTCATGTACTTCATTGGTGATTTCTGTTAACTATATTACAGGGATTCTTTGCTTGCTGGCTTTTAATTACTTAGTGCATTGGTTTCCTCAGAGAGACACACGGTAAACATACAGGTGCCCAGTCAAGAGTTTACAATGCCATTTGCTGCTTTAGATGTAAAGTGTCTGTTTTTGCTCCATCATTCTCACATCATTCAATATTTCTACCTTTGATTGATCAGATATTCCAGTCCCAAAAAGCACTACAGATCCAAAATGTTCACACTTTTTTTTTAAAGAAATAAACTTAAATAAACTCCGGTCAATTTTAACATTGAGCTCAATTTTTTGTAAATTTGGAGTGCTGTCAATACAGAGAACAACAACAAAAATCGGTGTTGCCTACACCGTGTTATCCTCTTTTTAAAATGTGCAACCTATTGACTTGAATGGGGCAAGTTTTAAACCTGCTTTTATCCTCTTAACATCCTTGATGTGTCATTACAAGTGCCCAGCCATGTTGAGTGATTCCTTCAGAGTGAACACGAGTGAATCTGACTGCAGTAGATGTGAAAGATATTAATAAAAATTATGTTAATTCAACAAGCGCACATACCTGTATTTACTTCCTGTTTTCGGTCGAAGTCCACAGTAGTCGACTGTCGAGTTCACGCACGTGATCATAGGTAACTAAGCAACAGGCAACACCGATTTATTTTGTCGTTGTTCTCTGTATTGACAGCACTCCAAATTTACTAAGAATTGAGCTCAATGTTAAAATTGACTGGAGTTCTCCTTTAAACCATTAAACTTAACATTAAAAACCTTTTAAGGAGCACAATTATACCCAATATTGTTGCCATAAAGCAAAAATAAAATAATAAATCCCCATGCCATAAATGCGTTTGCCAATATCTACATTGCCTGCTTTAAAAGCAACAGTTAGTCTAAATGCTTTGAATAACAACCCATTGCCTGTTTTTTTATCATGCTAAGCATGTTAGCAAAGCCAGTGTGCGTGATTCATCAACACCAGGCTTCACTACCACCGGGTGGAATATTAGTATGCTGTATATTGGTGCTTAATTATGTTTTATTGTGAAAGGCTATTGCTAACACAGCACAGGCAGCTACCTTACTTTGTGCGCTGTATGAAATCATTAATAAATAAATGATTTATAAAAGCAAATTGTTTGTTGTGTGGTCAGAGCAGAAATGCTTGCAAAACTGAAATATTGTTCTGTGTAATTGTTCTGTAGTATTTGCAACTGCAGGAGCTTTGATTAGTTAAAATAGCTCAAATGTGTTGATGCATTTTTCAAATGCATTTCTGTATCAGTAAATTTGAGCACTTATATGCAGTGTTGGGGAAAGTCACTGTTAAAAGTAATGCATTACAATATTGCGTTACTCCCTAAAAAAGTAACTGATTGCATTGGGTACTTTTTCTCACCTGGGCTGAGCTTGCTTGTTTTTAATATAAAAAATAAATTATAAATGAAGTAATAAAATTAATATTTTTGGCAAATGTAAAGGCCCTTTCACAGCAAAAGTGACATGAATGAGCCTTAGGCTGAAGGAAATGCAAATTCACGCCTGCAACTCAAACAAACCTCTCAGGCTGTGCCGCCATTCTGGACTGCAGAAGAATAGGACGCAGGAGAATAAAGTTCAACTCTCTTCAGCAATAAAAACTAAAAATTAAATTAGTAATTTTTGCTATTAGCATGGTTGAATTGGATCATCGAAGGTCAACAGCAAAGACTTGGTTAATAAAGTGTGATGAAATATAAAGTACATAAACAAAGCATTTTTTGTGTAATTTAACATATTTCTTTATTGCAAGTTTGTGTAATATTTTGAGTTTGCATTTGACTGTGTTTGTTCATTTTGAGGAATACTGAATCTGTTTTTGTGCGAGTGAGATGAGTAAACGCCAGCTCACATTTAGTCTAGAACTACAATAAGCATCATGTTCACACACAGCACACACACACCTCTGCACTTACGGTTCCTCTCAACATGAGGACAGGAGAGCTGTCAGTCAATAAATGGGAAAACAAAGTAACTCAGATATTTTGTTGTACATTTAAAAGTATGGCATTACTTTGCTAGTTACTTAAAAAGTAATCTGACTACGTAACTCATGTTCCTTGTAATGCGTTACATATACTGTACGCAGGGCTTGACGTTACCTTTTTTGCTCACCAGCCACTGTGGCTATAGTGGTTTTCCAAAGTTACTAGCCATTCAGCATGTTCATTGGCCACAATTATGACATCGATACCATGGGGGAAAACTGCCATATTGATATTTTTAATATGATCTCATATTTTGGCAGAAGATATATTAGGCTGCTGTCACTTTAAGACTGAATGCACTGATCCATTATACTGCTACACATGCTTTTACTTTCTCGACTGTTTACGTTAATTTAAAACATAACTGACTGTGTTAACGTGATTTTTTTGGCGGGTTGGTGGGTGTTAATGTCAAGCCCTGGTTATATGTACAGGAAGTTTTCTGTTTCATCAATTTGATTTTTAAAACGTTGCAAAATGTGCAAATTTAGCCATTGGGGTCTAAAATGTGTTGCTTTTCAATACAATATACAGACAGTCAATGCAACTAACATTAATACATGATTTAAATAAAACAAAACGATAAAACCAAACAGTTAAACAGACTAAACTGGTTTATTAATTGGCCTAGCCTGGTCAAGGTTTTGTTTAGCCCAGAGTTATTCGACCCTGCTCCTGGGGACCCACTGTCCTACAGTTTATTACAGGCCCGGTTCTACGGGGGTGCTTGAGGGTGCTAAGCACCCTTAAACAAAAGTGAAAGCACCCTCAGATGAAATTATTAATAGCACACATGTAAACGAGATTTTGCCGACAATAGAAACACAGACGGATTCACACTCATACATATGCTAATACACAAAATAAATCCATTAACACGATTTTTCAAATCAGAAATTATTTAATTATGCTTTCATGTTTAATGCATTTGATTGGTTGTGTCCTTTCGCGATACGCATAGGTGAAGACGTCTCTTTAATTGCCCACTTTGTTTGCGTGTGTGCGTCCCGCTCAGGAAATTAGTTTATGCTAACAAAATGATACCTTATTATAAAGTGTTAACATTTCATTGGCGTTCTGTTCTGACATGATGCACTTTTTCTGAGCGTGTACCCGCGCGCGCACTATCAAACGATTTTTGTTGGGTCAGACCCATCTGCTGGCGATGGGGGGCTGAGACTGAGAGAGCTACATGTCGCTACATGGAAAAATATGCACCAAACAAGCCACTTTGAAATTTTTCTATTTTCATGAATACAAAAAAACGGTAGGCTACAATATGAAATTTGGGTGACCCTCCTCCTAGACTAAAAAAATTTGGATGACCCTACGTTTATGTAAGCACCCTCACTATTTTCAGAAGCACCCTCAGTGATTTGGTTCTAGAACCGGGCCTGGTTTATTATCAACCTCCTTCAGCACACCTGCCTGAGTATTTCAAGAGATCCTGAAGAGCTTGGTTAGATGCTTCAGGTGTGCTTGGTTAGGGTTGAACTCTGCAGGACAGTGGGTCCCAAGGAGCAGGGTTGAAGACCTCTGGTTTAGCTGGTCTGCCAGGTAAACAATTAACCAAAAAAAAACTAAACCCCCATTACAACAAACCACTCTGCGTTCAAATGGGATCAATGTTTCTCATCATTTTTTAACACTGAAAGTAACTCCACACGCTTTCAGTTCAGAGGATGCCATGTCAATTGTAAAACATTGACACAACAACACTAAGATACTCGGCAGAAATGTAATTCAAAAGCATTTATTTAATCTTTGGGCCTAATCGCTGCTATGACCTGTGGTCTGTCCTGTTTGTGGGTGCAGTCTGCATCCTGCAGGACCCGTGTGAGATGGTGCTGGAGGAGGTGGACACCGACTGGGATGCCCAGCAGGAGGAGCAGGGCTCGGGGCAGGACGTCCTGGTGCCGCAGGAGAACCCATCTCTGCTGCAGGTGATACCCAACATCCTTCCACACGTGCTGGCCATGCAGGACCAGGAGGACGCGGAGACGCAGACTGAGCGCTGGACGCCTCTTATTGAGAGCATCAAGAAGGAAGCGGAGGAGGCTGCCATAGCAAACATGGAGGAGAGGTGAGAGTGAATTGTTTGGACCCCAGTGAACTTGTGTTGGATTTAACACTGTAAAGCCTGACATATGAAATATTAGTCAGGAATATTTCAAATCTCATGGAGCAGTTTTTTTAACCTTTAGAAATCTAGAAAGAATGTCTGCATATGTGTGTGTTTTTTGTTGTTGAGTATAATCTTTTCTAGTTTAAAAGTCTTATAAGTTGGCCAAAACAGGTTTTTATCTAGTGTTTTGTGCATGTTTCTGTGATATGTAGGTTTAGGGGTAGGGGTTGAGCTAGGACATACAGTACACTGTAAAAAAGTATCTTGATTTTAACGGTAAAAGACGGTGCTACCATGAAAAAAACATTACACCGTAGTTTTACACCGTAGGAAACAACAGGAGAGTTTCCTTACATGCAGTAAATAACTGTGATAGATCTAACCATACATTTAATGTAATTTTACAGTAAATTACCATTACATTTACAGTTTTTGGAAATTTAAAAGAACAAGTCATTGTATAATTTACAGTAAAAACCCGTAAGTTGAAATCCCCACAATTCCCTGCATGCGTGAGTCGTGACACTTCACATTTGATGTATTTTAGTTGAAATAGCTGTTTAATAGTTTTTCTTAGTTTTTTTCTAATCAGTTATGTACATTAGGGTTTTCTGTTACATTTAATATTGCTAAATTAATGTTTTAATGTATTTTTTTTAGATTTCATGTGTGTTACCATGATGGTGTTTAAGTGTTTTTGTGAATTATACTGTGCAGCTTTTATTAATATTTACTTTCTTAGATTGTGGAAAAGCTGCTTGTGATGAGCATTGATTCATCATGTGACTCTCATCACCACTGTGATTGGTTGTCAGATTATTACAATGTTACAAAACAGATATTAGTACTTCAGTAGATCAGTAAATGAACATTATATCAGATAATTAAATATGTTTTTTTTTTTTTTTACTGTAAATTTAAGTTAAGTCTGTAAAACCTAAAATGTTGCTTCCGTATTTTTTACGGTAAATTTCTTGAAACCTCACCTGCCAGTTTTTAACCGTAAATTTAACAGATTTTTTTTTTACAGTGTAGAAAATATCTGGTATAAAATCAGTGGAAGCCTATGCAATGTCCTCACTTATATAGTGAAACAAACGTGTGTGTGTGTGTGTGTGTGTGTGTGTGTGTGTGTGTGTGTGTGTGTGTGTGTGTGTGTGTGTGTGTGTGTGTGTGTGTGTGTGTGTGTGTGTGTGTGTGTGTGTGTGTGTAGACTGCAGCAGGAACGCGTGGAGGCAGCTCGCATGGCCGAGGATCTGGCCCTACAGGCTGCAGAAATGGCCGTCCGACAGCTGGCGGAAGAGCACACCACACAGATCATCATTAATACGACTAACGAAGAACCAGACAATGAGGATCAGTAAGTGACAAACACACCACAAACTCAGTAAGGAATTCAGTGACTCTGTGCTACACCCTTCCTACCCTGTTCTGTGTTTGTTAAGACTGAGATCTGGGGTGTGATAAACCACAAAGTGGCTACAAAACTTTTTTGCGACCAATGCGCTGTCTCTCTCCATCTTTCAAACTATTCCTTTATCTCTCTCACACACACAAACACACTTGCAGTGTTCAGAATTCACCTGTTCACTGTTTGTTTTACAAAGACTGCCAAATATCCAGGAGGAAGAGAATGAAGAAGACCCAGAGTAAGTGTCACTCTCCCCTTTTCGCTGTTGCTCCTTGCTTTCTGTCAGCGTCCAAAATGAACATTGGCCAAACAACAAAAACGAATAACAGTCTTTGGCCTGGAATTATAGTTTTATAGTGTAGCTTTTAGTCTATTTCTATTAGCTTTGTGGTCATTTATAGTTATTACATTCAAAACGTCTACTACAGGAAACATCTCTTTTACGTCAATGCAAAACAAACATGTGCATATTCCTTGCATTAAACCAACCAAATATACACTACACGACT
Organism: Phoxinus phoxinus; assembly: GCF_949152265.1. NCBI lineage: Eukaryota > Metazoa > Chordata > Actinopteri > Cypriniformes > Leuciscidae > Phoxinus > Phoxinus phoxinus. The sequence goes on along the minus strand of NC_136883.1, from coordinate 5,138,492 downwards.
GATAAAGTTTGGCAAAAAAAAAAAAAAAAGGTTATTGTGCTCAACAAGGCTTCACTTATTTGATCAAAAATACTGTACAGTAAAAACGGTAATATTGTTATTTATACTACAGGGCCGTTGAATGATTGAATCTGATTGGTTGACGAACGTTCTGAGGTGTGCAATTATTTTCAGGGAACCGCACGGCTAATGTAGTTCCGGCAGGTCTTGAGCGCATTACAGTTCCATATCACTTCGCGTAGTCAACTGTAATAACGGACAATACGATACAATTCATAACAAGAAAAAGCTGCAGCCCCATGCGCTTGATCTGCAATTTTCAATGTCTAACTTCACAATCAATGAAAACATGCAGTTTAATTTTAATAAATAAAGTAAACAGTCCTATTCATAATCAATAGAAAATTAAACTGAATATTTAAATAAATTGATAGTCCTGTTGCACGGGTTTTCGTAATTATTGAAGATAATATAACAAATAAATAAAATTGATAGGCCTATACTTGTTAAAAGGGCTTTGTGTTTCATTTAGTATTCTAGTCTACTGTCACTAATAGAAAAAAAGAATGAACGAATTAATTAAAACGAATTGAATTAATAAATAAATAATAATATTGACGCACATGCTTCTCTCTAAGGCCGGTTATGAATGTAATTTGATACTTATGTTATGACTGATCATGCACGCGTTTTCAGCGCGTTCAGTCTGTGTTCACAGCGGTGTTTAAAATCTGCTGCATTCACAGAGAATGTTTCTAGTCGTTACGTGTGTGTCCAGCATTACTCTGCTATCAGCGGCTCAAACCTCCGTTACTAACTCTAAAATGACGTTTTGGAATTAGCAACGGAGCATGGGTTTAGATGCGCAAGGAATTAGTCCTACATACAAGAGCGTTTTAATGACAAAAACTTTACAAACGCCTTGAAATACATCATCTGAACAATATTTCGAGGTGTGGTAACGGTAGTATAAGCGGAATAATTGACTCCAGGCCGTTGAATTATTATAAAAATAATGCACACCCGAGGTGTAACGGCCATTCCGCTTCGCGTCGTGACCGCATTACCACCTCGGGTGTGCATTATTTTTATAATAATTCCACGGCCTGTCGTCAATTATTCCTTACATATTATTACTATTTTAAATAACTGTTTTCTGTAATATATTTTAAAATGTAATTTATTCCTGTGATCAAAGCTGAATCATTCCTCCAGTCAGATGACTTCCTTCAGTGTCACATGATCCTTCAGAAATCATTCTAATATGATGATTTGCTGCTGCTCAAGAAACATTTTTTATGTTTCATGTTTGCTCTAGCAGTCTCCTCCACTTCTTATATGATATGATCACTATATGTGGTATAATCCCAAATCTAATACTATATAGATTTTTCACTTTAATACTCTGTAAAAAAAAAAAAAAAAAATGCATGGCTAGTAATTCACTTGCCATTCACAGGTGTGACAAAAACATAATTTTGGACCTCGCTTCCAACCCTTCAGTGCTGCAACTTTCCTCACAGCAAAGTGAATGTCACAACTCACGATTTGATTGGATGCGAGTTCTTGCTTGCTTCTCTTTACTGCTGTGCCGTTACTTTATTATCCTGCGTGTCAGCTGAAGTGCTGTTTGTCCTCTCCGGCTCGCCATACAGGTTACAGCCGTTTCATGAAGAGAGTGAGGAGGAGAGTGAGGATAGTAAGATCACAGAGTAAGACCTTCATCCTCAGAGCTGAGCAAAGCACTAGCAGCTTTGGCATTACTTGTAACACTTGCACTGATGGCAAGCTCCTTCAGTGTGACTCATTATATTTCCTCAAAGCTGCAGCTCATGCTTTCGCTGCTGTTTGCATCCTCACACTGCCTCTGCAGTTCCTGAAAAAAATAGGCCTGAAAAAGTGTGAAGCTTTCATACATTTGTGCAATGCTTTATATTGTTTTAGGGCTTGGTAATATTATATATTGATTATATATTGAGAAGATAAACATAAAATATCTTGAAGTCAAGATAGGAAAATGTAACTGGCCAAAAAATAAAGATCACTGTAGTGTCTTGTGAAAGTCGGCAAGATATTTGGAAGTATATGCTAAATATTTGGTTTATCACCCAGCCCTGTTTAGACTAGAATTAAAAAAGGATTAAAAAAATAATAATTAGAGCAATTTACCCATATAGATATATTTCTGTACACTAAAGCAAACCTCTTCTGTATTCTGCTTCTAAAAAGACAGAAGTGTCCCACTTTTGAGCACTTTGTGTTATTTTGGGTATGATGTCAGGTGCTTAATTTAGGCTTCATCCTGCTTAACCACGTCACAATAAACCATTCTGTCTGAAAACCAGAACAGCTGATGCCAAAAAAGCTTTTAGGCCGAAGCACTTCAGTAGAAGTAGAACAGTTTCAGACCCGCTGCTGCTGCATTTTTTGCAGTGCTGAATTCAGTAAGCCATAAAGTCATTGAATAAAACTGAAATGTGCACTTTTTATCAACATTTTGCAACCAACTTGACATCCCCTAAACAGGGTCGACATAAAAAGGTATGTTAGACTGGCCTACATTAGTTTGTGTAAACAGATTTTACCTGTATGCTTCTATTCTTCTACAACACCATGTTTGTACATTAATGCTGTGTAGACCATGCTGGTAGAGCTTTGTTTTGCTAAAGAGTGTGTGCATTGACGTCACTTTCCCGCCGGGACACGCCCCCTCAGCTGGACTGAGTGTATAGTTGCCAAGTGCAAATTGGGCTACTTTTACATTGTTGTGACATTGTAACATTATAACTAAGAATTGCGAGATATAAACTCACAATTGACCCTTCGCAGGGAGCTTGATTGACAGGTAATCTGACCAATCATACTTCGCCATCTGCCATTTTGTCCGACAATGCAGTCAGGAGAGATAGTAGAATAACATGGGAGGATTTGAATGAGTGTGTTGACGTCTTTCCGCGGTTAAAACAACATTCTTTCTTAAATTTGGTCATTTTTTAAAAGAAATTTAATCAATAAATACAGTATTGTGGCTGTTTAATGTGTCTGACAGATCGCTGTGTCGCCTCAGTTAAAGCCGCTCGTGAACAGATCATCTCTTCCTTTTAGTTCATTTATAGCATCAAATAAACATGAATGAACATCAGAAGGAATGTTGTTTTAACCGTGGAAAGGCGTCAGTACACTCCGTTTCTCAAGTTCAAATCCTCCCATGTTAATCTACTAACTCTCCTGACTGCTTTGTCGGACAAAATGGCGGATGTCGAAGTATGATTGGTCAGATCACCTGTCAATCAAGCTCCCTGCGAAGGGTCAAATGCAAGGAAAATCGTCGGAATTGTGAGTTATAAACTCAATTGCGAGAACACAGACAGCAACATAGTGTCGGCCCAGATCCGGCCCACATCTGGTACGCGTTGAATCCACATGTACCAGATGTGGCCCGGATCTGGCCCGACACTATGTTGCTGTCTGCGAAATAAAGTCAGATTTGTGAGATAGGCTATAAACTCGCAAATGTGAGAAAAATAGTCAGAATCGAGAGTTTGTTTATAAAGTCCGAATAAAATAAAATAAAGTCCGAATTGTGAGATAAGAAGTCCCATTACCTTTTTAATTTTGTATTCCTTGAAGGAAACAAGCTTACAGTATATAACACACTTAACACTGAACCAGCACAATCTGGCATGGAATAGCATTGAAATGAGTTTGAGCTTGATCAGCTTCATATTTTTCTTGTTGTTGTTGAAATTCAACGTACATGCAGTAGTCCAAATGGATAGCTGCATCTAAAATAGGATTGATAGTAATGTTGCTATTCCATAACCTTAATCTGTTTGAAAGACCTGAAATAACATCATGAATTCACTTTCACAGCAGCTAGACCTAAAAAGCATTCTGGTACAAATCTGATTAGAGTGGTTGATTTCCATAATCCAATCAAACGTTTGAGTTTGATCTGGTCAACAGCTACAGATGTGACTCTGAGTGTTTGTGATGGACCGGTTGTGTTGTCATGGCTAGACTCCTGCTCATACCCTTTTCAGGAGCCTGGTGGACATCTGTCCGGCGGAGCCCTCGCCGCACGAGTCTGAGGTTTCAGATCAGGCACCTCAAAGCCCACCGCCGCTACAAGCAGATCCGGTCTCTCCAGCTGTGACCACGCAGCCTGAGCGCGCCACATCTGCACCTCCCGACGCGGACCAGGTAACCCGGCCCGTTAAACATATCAGCGCACTGCCATTCAGAAGTTTGGGAAGACATTTTTATGTTTTTGAATTGATGTTTAATATTTTATTGATCAAAAACAGCCATTACCATACTCTCTTTAATATAAGCCTTGTTTTTCTTTGTGATTAATATTCCATAGCAATTTCTATAATGCAATAATTGGCAAGTGTTTTCATTCCTGGTCTGAATACCGTTCAATTTAAAGGTTTTGTTGTGGAGTAAGTGATGTTTGTGGAAGTTTTGGTTTATTTACCAGCATTTACATTTTTATTGAATATTATAATAAATGTGACTTATACACAAGATGCAATGTATCTGGGTTTTTTTTCCCTCTCTCTCAATTATGCCATTTTGACCCAGTTACTTATGCAACTTATTTTCTGGAAAATATGGTAATTTACTGTTTGAAATTAATGTAATTTTTACATACAATGGCAAAAAAAAAAAAAACATTTACATGTAATGCATTTTGCAGACTTAAATTGAATCAATGCATTCAAGGAACAGTATTTCCTGGGAATCGAGCCATGCTTGAGCTACGGGAATGCAAACTCGCAGGAATGTCAGAAATGTAAACTCACAATTGCGCAATCAAGTTGTCATTGCTGCAAGTAGAGGATTCTTTTAACAGATATTTTGGAAAAAGTAATTTTTACAGTTATAAATATTTACTGCATTTTTTTAAATCAATTAAATACAACCTTTTAGAAACATTGTGCTTCTTTTGAATGGCAGCTGTATATACTGTACATTTAGACGTGTGGATTTGGTCATATTTTTCTTTGCTGACTTATGCATGTTTGCTTTTATTAATCTTCTGTTGCTACAGGAAGAGGAACCTCCTGAAGAAGGATGTGGAGGTCAGTGTACAAACAGTGTGTGTAATGCATTTCTAAGGAATTGATTGCAGTTATTCAATTAATTTTCCCTTGAAAAAGTTAAGTGATTGCTCTTAATTTTTCTGTAATTTAATTACGGTTACTTATCATGTAATTACATTAAATAGTGTTTGGACTATAGAACAATTATATATGAAACAATAGTGGATTTAACATCAACATTTTACATCTATTGATAAAATGTATGTTTTTAATGTAACCTTCTCCCTTTAAATACTTTGCTTAGTTCAAGAATAATTTATTTATTTTCATATTATTTATTTGAGAGAATTAAAAGGGCAGTTTCATCTCATTTCTTGTATTGTTTAATTGGTCAATGTTATGGGATTTAGAAAGTTATAAGTAAAGCAATACTTTTTAGAGAGCATGATTAGTACAATAATCTAATTAGTGTAATTAGTACTATTAATTAATAACTTTTATTTTAGTGAATAATTTTTATTTAAGTTACACTAACTTTTAAGTTAGTGTAACTTACCCAACACTGTATCCAAGCATGTATAAACCCAACATATTGGTCTAGCTACAAACATGATAAGATAGATAAAGCAAGTCCTGTTGATTTCATGAATCTTTAGTCCTGCAGATCTAATCAAATGAACTGTATCTGTTGAGATCCAGTTTGTACATAACCAATGAAAGATAACATGAACATCCAGTAATTGAACCGGTCTACCTATCTGCAGTGCCCGCTAGCTGTTCTGGCATAAAGAGCTGGTTTCTTCGCATCCCGCATGCTTCCACATGTCTGAGCAACTTCCATCTGCTGAAAAACAATAATGTTCCCTTGCCCAAGATGCCCTCTGATCTCCTGCTGCTGTACCAGGAGATATCCCAGCTTCCAAAACAAGCCAACCAGTGCTTCCAGAACGTTCTCCACCGCCTCAACATCCTCAAGCCCATGTAGAACGCCTCCGCAGCAGCATGTAGTCTTTGAGTTAGAATCTGTAGCTAGTGGATTTACTTCTTAAAATACCCATGAGTCTCACTGTCATCCCGTACAAAAGTGCCCTAAAACCCAGATCATCCCATACTTGACACCCATAGACACGGTTTCGAAGTGCCCTACAGTTACAGAGAGACACCAAACCTTCAACAATCTCTCAGGTGAACTGACTGTGCTAGATAGCGCTGTGCTGTCTGTTCTGTGCCAGTGATTTTTGATAATGTTATTGTTACCACTGTTATTGTTTGCGATTGACATCGAATATTACCTCACATCTTGCAGCCAATTGAGGAGACGTGCGCTGTTACTTGCATTTTGCCTGGTGGATAATAAAATGGGTGAAAAAAACCTTAGATTATATTGGCAGTGTTCAGACTCTGACTGTGTTGGGCCCCTGGGTATATGCTATATAGGCACCAAAATATTATAGATCAGGTGTCGACAGCGCAAGCGTTTCACTCGCATTTGTGACTCGCATAGATGTGTCCAAGCTGTAAAATGTTTTTTCGGAGCACATGTGCGAATAAAAAAGTCCCCATGCAAGAGTCCTTAAAAAGTCTAAAAGTATCAGTGTTATGAAATTTAAGGTCCCTTATCTTTTTGAATATACATTTCACAATAAGAGTCCTGATTTAAGTCCCACATATGCTTAAAGTTTTTTATTATTATTATTATAAATAGTAATTTTACACAATAAACTGTATCTGACATAATTGAGCATAAACTTGTAACTTCTGTCTGGCAAGCCCACGGTCACAGGAAGAAAAGACTAAAAACATTATATAACACTTTATTTAATATTTAGATATTTTTACACAATAATGTGTGTGTGTACATATATATATATATATATATATATATATATATATATATATATATATATATATATATATATATATATATATTTATTAAGCCATCAAAATATGAGAAAAATACTTACCAAACTACAGTTACAAGTTTTATTTTACTATCCAAAAAACAAATTTATAAGCTCAGAGGAAAAAGCAAACTTTGACTAGAACTTAATCAGTTATTAATAATTTGTTTGTTGGTTCTCTCTTGTTTTTGCATGTGTTCATCATTTCTTTGGATGCCAGCCTGCCCAAAAATTATGTCCATATAATTTGGCATGTTTCATTGCATTATAACAAATAAAACAATTGACTCCAAGAACAACCTCAATATGCTTACAAACTCTTTAATACATTTTTGTAATAAAATTTTAATAAAGGGTGAAAATGTCAATTTTTCTAGGTGAACATAACTTTTGGCCACTACTGTATATTGTCTATAGTTTAAATCAGGCATCTAAATATTTATATAATTATTAAATATTCTATAAATATATTTTGTATAACAATAAATTAAGTCATTTTGCTTTTAAATGTCTCTTTATATCCCTTTATTAAGGAAAAACATATTATTTGATAAATTTTCATTGTGCCCCTAAAGTTTTTTAATGCATTCTTACATTTTTCAACGTAGGAGCAAATGTAAAGATATAGAAAGAACTGTCAACTGCAAATTCAGATGCAAAAAAATAGTTTGTTCTGTATTCAGTTTACTATTTTAAAGAATGTGAATGTTCCACTCAGTGATTCAATGCTGTGATTATTTAGATAATTTTATGTGTTTCTTTCTGGAGTATCTGGTCATAGTTTGTTCATCTCTAAATTTCCATTTCACGTGCACAAATAATGTTTTTTTAAGATTTCAACGCTAAAATGTCATTGTGTGTGCTCTCAGAAAGCAGCCATGTGAAGCCAGCAGTGATGGTAGAGGAAGTGAAGAGTGGAGAAATGACCGTTCCCACAATCATTGTCGCACCGGAGTCAGACTCAATGACCAGCACTGTCCCTGAAATAAATCTGACAGAGGAGACGACGGCTCCTGGTGAGGAAGAGGAAGACAGTCGAATGGATCCGAACATGACTAATCTACTCAATGTGGGCGAGTGAGTCTTTAAAAACTTAAAGCCAAATATATGATTTTTGTGCGGGGGTTTCTGTCTCAAATCCGTTGCTTAGACTCAAAAAAACTATGTGACATGACTTTCTCCAATATGTTGTCATTTCCTGTAGAGGCCTTGAGCGGCCCATGTCTGCGGCCAGTCAAACAAGTATGGTTGTGAATGAGCGACTGCAGGAGCTGGTCAAGCTGTTTAAGGGACGAACAGTTCGTGTTAGAGAGAAACTGACTGATCCAGACGACTCTGATGAGGACAGCCCTACAGCATGTGAGTCGACTCTTTACTTTACTGTATTAGTTCAGTAATGTAAGGCCAAAGATAGATACTTCCTTCACCTTTGATATTTGAACCCTAGCTCCTGCCAAAAAGCCTGCCGAAGCCCCGCCTCCTCCTCCACCCCCTCCTCCAGAGGAAAAGAAAGAGGCTGATGAGGAGGCTGAAGAGGAGGCTGAAGAGGAGGTGCAAATCTATGAGTTTATGGGATACAAGTTCCCAGTTCCTCAGTTGAAAATACCCGAGATCCCTGATTGGCTGAGAGTTATACTGGAGTACCGTTTCCCGTCCAGCATTGATCCCTTCACAGGTGAGATCTACAACCAGCTGATAGCTCTATGGATCACAATGGGCCATTGTTATAATAATTATTTTAGCAATACACTACTACCTTATTTACATGTCATATCATGAGAATTATTTATTTTTTTGTATATTAAAAACAAAGAATCAAACACTACTAATCCACTGTGAAAAAGAAGTACCGGTACACTATCATACTTTTAAAAATATTACTTATTATGGAAATAATATACTTCAAAAGAATATTTGTGTAAATTGGATGTAATGTTTTTGGACACTTACAGTAATTGTATGTTCTTTACATTTAAATGAAAATATATTATAGTTTAAATTTATATTAAGTGCAGTTAGTTGAACTTGAGCAGGGCTTAAGTACATCTTTATTTGTAATTTCTTACATATAATTACTTCTACTGTCTTCAAAATATTGTTATTGTGTACTGCCGAATGTACTGAAAAGCATTTATGGTAAACTAATATATAATTTAAGAATAAGTGTTCTTCAAAATGACCAAAGATTAAAACATAATTATTTAAAATGTACTTATAAGTAAAACTTTTAATTTGAAGTGCAGTTTTAAAAGTGAAACATTAAAAAAAACTGTACTCTTCTTAAGTTTCCTTTTATTTCAATAATACTATATTATCTGCAAGTACATGTATTTCAAGTATTTCACATTGAATATTAAAAATGAAGCACACTTTCTTCCTCAAGGGATATTAATTATTAAGTGGGCTTAATAAAAAAAATATTAGAAACAGTTACTGTATGATACGACCTCTTTAAAGGTACACTGTGTAGTATTTTATTAGCTAAAATCAATGTCTTTATTCATAAATATGTCCTCATTGGCGTAAAATTACCTCTGCCAATTATCTGACTTATCCTCGTAAGCGAAGAATTTATTATATTTATTTACATGGGACGGGTAAATCCAAAGAGGCTTCCATGTCGTTCCGCCATTTTTAAAAACTATAATAGCAGAGAGGGACAAAAAGCACTAGCCTACCTCAACGCTTTCCACAAAACGTTTTCGTTCAGAGCCAACGTCACGTGACTGAAACCAGCTGAGACGGACAAGGAGATCAGTGAGAGGCGCTTGTCACTGTCCCGGCTACACTGCACAGTACTTCATAATGCAGGATCATACTTATGCTGTACATACTGTAACATTCGTTTGTTCGTTGTGTCAAGTTGCAGTTTGTTTGAAATAACGATCCTCATCACCCGAAAGAAAACTCGATGAAGTGCTTATTGGAAGACATGTTGTCATTGCTTCTTGGTACATAACGGCTACCATAGTTGCAACACGCGCTAGGGAGCACTATTAGTTTGAATGCAAAACACAATTTCACCGCTAGATGGAAGAAATTCCTACATAGTGTACCTTTAAAACGACATACTGAAGATGCAACTATGCTGATTGATTCTTTCACAGATTTGATCTACGTGGTGTGGCTGTTCTTTGTGACGTTTGCGTGGAACTGGAATGTTTGGCTGATCCCTGTGCGCTGCACTTTCCCGTATCAGACCTCTGAGAACATTCACTGGTGGCTGCTGATGGACTACCTCTGTGACGCCATTTACATTCTTGACATCGTGGTCTTTCAGCCCAGACTGCAGTTTGTGAGAGGAGGGGACATTGTGGTGAGCAAAAGTTTTAAACACCATATCTATTATTTTATATGAAAGAAATAAAAGAAAAAGAAAAAAGGTTATTGCGACTTTTATCTCACAGTTCTGCCTTTTTTTTCCTCGCAATTGCGAGTTTACAATATATCTCACAATTCTTAAAAATGTTCTCAGAGTTGCAAGTTTTTATCTCGCAATTCAAACTTTATAGCTTGCAATTGTGAGTTTAAACCTTACATCTGAATATCTGGGGAAAAAATTACTGTATATAAACTGCAATTTCAAGTTATACCATTTTAAAGTTATATAAAAAAAAAGTGTTTAAGTGTTTTGCTTAAAAATTAAAAAAAAAAAATCTGTGGTGCACCTCAAGGATCCGTTCTTGGTCCACTTCTATTACCACTTCTATTTCTAATCTAAATGCTTCCTCTTGGTCAGATCATCCAGCGTCATGGTCTTAATTTCCATGGTTACTCTGATGATACACAAATCTATCTATCGTTCAGCCTAATACTGATTTCCCTTCCCCTTCCATCACTTCTTGTCTACTAGATCTCAAAGTGTGGATGGGTCGAAACTTCTTACAACTGAATACTGAAGGCCCTAAATCCCTAAATACCACTGACCGTATTTTATTCATAAAAAAATAAAATAAAAGCATTATTAAAACCCATAGGAAAATCTTGAGGGAACCTCTGGCGAATTCTGAGAAATAAAGTCAGAATTATACGATATAAAAGTCAGAATCGTGAGGGGGGTTTTTTTTCTCAGATGTTACATGCAATTGCACGTTATAGCTCACAATTCTGAGAAATAAAGTCAGAATTGCTGGATATAAACTCAAAATTCTGAGGAAATAGTCAGTATTGCGAGATATAAACTCACAATTGCAAGAAATGATCGTCTTTATTTTATTCAGTGGCGGAAGCTTCCATAGTTTAATGATTTCAACCTAACTAATTTCTTTTTGTGATTTTGTTTTGCTTGAAATTGTGCTTGCTCTGTTTTTTTTTTTTAATAAACGTCACTAGGTTTAATATTTTGCAATGACATTCATAGACCACTGTTTCTTTTACTCTGTTGATGTTTGCCTGTTTTATGTTTTGTCTTTCTAAGTGTGACAAAAAAGACATGAGAGAGAACTACATGCAAACAGAGCGATTTAAGGTAAAACTCTTTATTTTCTACTAAATCTACGCATTGACACTGAACAAATAACTTCAGTGTGTTATTAAAACAGCATCCTAACCTTCAGTGCATGCTGGATGTTTCAGATGGATGTGATCAGTCTCTTTCCACTGGATGTCCTGTACGTCTTCACAGGTGTCAAATCACTCTTGCGGTTTCCTCGACTTCTAAAGGTATAAAAAAACATGCCGTCCCTAATCTCTTCCCACTGTCACACACAAATATCCCTACACTCACACTTATTCTGTGTCCATTCTGCAGTACAATGCATTCTTTGAGTTTAATGATCGTCTGGAGGCTGTGATGAGCAAAGCGTACATTTACAGGTAAGACCAGAGGCCACAGCTAGAGGTCACCAGAACGCAAAGCGAATACCTTTTAAAGGGACAGTTCACCCAAATAATGAAGATTTTATTACTCACTGTTGTGTGATTCCAGGGTGATCCGTACGAGTGCGTACCTGCTGTACTCTCTGCACTGTAATGCCTGCATTTTCTATTGGGGATCTGACTATGAAGGACTGGGTTCTACTAAATGGGTCTATAATGGCAAAGGAAACAGGTGACCTTATCTATCTCAATGCTTTACTGAGCGGTGTGTTGTGCACAGTGTAGATAATGTGGAATAACGAGTGTGTTTGTGTCCCACAGTTATATTCGCTGCTACTACTTTGCTGTGAAGACTCTGATCACCATCGGAGGTTTGCCTGATCCCACCACTGTCTTTGAAATCGTCTTCCAACTGGTCAACTACTTCGTGGGAGTCTTTGCTTTCTCCATCATGATCGGTCAGGTGGGGGACATACATGACAGAACTTCTGGCTGAATCTCACTTGTTGTCAAAAACACGTCATATTTGTCACAGCGGCTGTAAAGATGCTCACGAGTAGTAGAGAAAGTCTTTTATCAATAAATCAATAAATCCACAACCAAAAAAACTCAGGAGATAGCTGGAAACGGAGGGCTTAAATACACAGAGGATGATTGACTGAAAGACAACAGGAGTTAACTAGTCAAGGACCAATGAGATTAACAGAGAACTACGGAAAACTGGAACAAAAGAAACTAAACAAAAAAGAGCATACGTGACAATATTTCACTCTAAAGTAAAAAGAAAGAACAAAAAACATTTTTTTTTATTCTGCATAAAGTATATAAGACTGGTTTTAAGACCATGAAGTCAAAATATTTTCATTATTTTCACAAATCTTAAAAAAAAATCTCAATAAATGCATTTTTATGCAATTTACACTTCCTGTACGATTGTAGATTATTGTATTATCTAATCAGTGTTATTATAGTCACCTAAAACTAAAACATACCATAAAACCATAAAAACCATAAAAAACTGAAATAAAACCATTAATATTACATTTCAGACAGTTGCCAAGGCAGCATTTCTCATTTTCATTTAGTTAAACTGATGTACTAAAATATCTAAAACTGAAATAAAAATTAATAAAAACTATATAAGTATTACAAAAAACTAATTAAAATGACAGAAACATACAACAAAATGTATAAAACTTAATACAACTAAAATGAAAACCGTGAATATAAATACAAAAAAATAATTAAAAATATGAAGAAAATAACTGTAATAGCATCTCAGTGATACTAAAATAACTATACACTGTATCTAAGGAGAGAAAAAATCGTCCAGTAATATTTGACCAGATATATATTACTGGACTAACTATTATTTCTCTTCATGCAAATTGTAATTTCTTATTTTTGCCCTTTTTTTAAAGCTGAAATACATATAGACAGTTTTTGTGAAATTCACCTTCTATGGCTGTTTTTCATATCATCAACAGAAAACTTTAAAAACGTATGCCACTTTAAAAAAGATCAACTCGTAAAGCTCCATGCAGTGTAATGTTTTCCCTCTGTGTTGTGTGTGTATTCATAGATGAGAGATGTAGTTGGAGCCGCCACTGCGGGAGAGGCGTACTACAGACACTGTGTGGACAGCACCGTCAAATACATGAGCTGCTACAAGATCCCCCGCAAGGTCCAGAACCGAGTGAAGACCTGGTACGACTACACCTGGAAGTCGCAAGGCATGCTGGGTAAGCAGAATCCGATTGCACTAGACCTTTACATGTGTCAAGTATGTCTTGGCTGTGTTTTATGATCCGTTTGTCTTCAGATGAACAGGAGTTACTTGTACAGCTTCCAGATAAGATGCGTCTGGACATCGCAGCTGACGTAAACTACACCATTGTCAGTAAAGTGGCGCTCTTTCAGGTGAGTATCTATTACCTCATTCACTCTAATCTTTCTTTCATGAACACACACACAGAGAATGACAAAGTCTGATTTAGTACCGCTAGAAAAACAGATAATTCCAGTTTAAAGTGGTCAAGCTGGTTTGTTGCTGATCCATAGTGGTCTACTAGCTCTTGACCAAGATGACTACTAGGTTGAAACAAGCTACACCGACTGGTTGTCCAGCTGACCAACTACTGTATGTACTGCAGCTAATGACCATAAATGAACTAAATACAAATGTACCAGATTTTAGCTGGATTTTCAAGCAGGGTCCAAATCAGGTGTTTCATCTCAATACAATCTGACATTGATTCTCTTAGCCAGCCATACAATATTTAATCAAAACATGCTTTAATACGATTCGATTATATTCAGGGGCCTGCGTCTGCGATCAGTATTACAATAGTATGTGCCTATTTTAAACAACTGGTTACAAATTTAATGAACTCACAAATGCATCCAAAATAACATGAACATTTAATTAAATTCTGTATCCAAATTGGGACATCCACAACAAAAAATACACTATTGTTTTTTTAATTATATAAAATAATATCGAAAAATAATTTTAAAATAAATTACTATATATATTGATTTTTAATGCATTGCATCGATTTATCATATCGTTAGTCATTTGATTGCTGCAACGCTCCATATCTACATATTGTTAAACCCACTGATCTATATTAATGTATATGGATCAGTGGTTACACCTCTACTGTTTACTTTCTTAATACACACAAGCTAACAATATATGTTCTAGGAACATTTTGTCAACGTTCGCATTAAGTTCTGAAAATGTTATTTCTGAATGTTTTCTGAACGTTCAAAATGCCCAGACTGGTAAATGTTTCAAAAACGCTTTTCTTCAATGTGGGAATATTAAAGGGGCTATGTGGAGTTTTCAGCGGCATCTAGCGGTGATGTTTCAGATTGCAACCAATACATGTGCTTGTGCTTCTTTTATTATTATGTGGGTTTAGTGTTGGAGTCTGTGTTGTGCTGGTCGTTTCTTAGTATTAGCAGACTCCATGTCATAAAGTTGCAGTGTCGTCGCTGTTGAGTGCAAAGTCAGTAGACGAGGTGAGAGGCTCGGGAGCGTGCATTTCGCGGCAAATCCGACCCGGAGCCTTCACATAGAAATAGGAATACTTGCTTTCAGAGGTAATAGCAAAACCCGCCAAGTGGATCATTTTATTGTGAGATTACAATCCCTTCACACACAGGCAATAAAAAATGTATTAATTTTAGTAGAAAAACTCCACATAGCACCTTTAAGGGAATATTCAGTTCCATAATTTTGCAAATATTATAGGAATGACACTTTTGAATGCTCTCAGAACATTCTGAAAAAAGTAGGAACATTTATATGTAAGACGAACATCCAACTAAAGCCATTTCGAAGAAAAAAAGAAAAAAATATATATATGTATTTGAGCTAAAATTTTGAGCACATTATTAAATGCCATATAACTCTAAACAAATGTTCTATTAACGTTACTAGAAGAGCGTTTGTTCATAACCTTATAGTTCTGAGAATGTACCCTGTTAGCTGGGACACTCCAGGTCTGTCCTTGTACACATTTTACCATTAAAAATTGTCTATCTTTGTGATTTTTTTTCTTAAATGTAATAACTTGCTCCACCTCTGAAACTCCTCCTCTCCAAACATCTGTCATCTAGAGATCACTTCTCACCATCCAATCAGTTCCCAATGGACTAACTCATTTTGTTTCTCATTGAACGGGTTGTGAAAGCTGTTGTTAATATTAAAGTCTTCGATTCCTGTTCATTCCAGGGATGTGACAGACAGATGATATTTGACATGCTCAACAGGCTGAAATCTGTGGTGTACCTTCCTGGAGATTATGTTTGTGAAAAAGTAAGCAATACGGCACTTTTAAAAAAATATAATTTACTGTGCTGTATATGTGCTTTGCTACTGGCCTGCAAAAACATTTTAAAACCTAAATAATCTCAGTATATGCCAGTATATTTGAAGGTTGTCTTAGTAAAGGTCACATCAAACAGTCACCATGAAAGAGCCTTTTATCTGTCAGCGTTTTGAACTGACTCTTGTCCCGCTCGGCTCTGCTGGTCAGGGTGAGATCGGTCGAGAGATGTACATCATCAAAGCTGGAGAAGTGCAGGTGGTTGGAGGGCCCGATGGGACCACGGTGTTTGTGACTCTGAGAGCTGGCTCTGTGTTCGGGGAAATTAGGTGAGTAATGATCATTATTGGAGACCATTTACACCTCTTGTGAGACAGTTTGGGCAGAACTTAAATTGCACCGATCAGGTCAGTTTATATTTTTGCCGACTGATTAAAATCATATGTGTAATATCATATTCTACAATGCAATTTGCTCATCCATGTTAAAGGTAGTTCACCCGAAACTGCCGTATGTGTCATTTAAATGTTTACAGCTGTGTTGGATTATTATATCTAAAGATTAATAGCAATTGAATTTGTTTTATCAACAAATTCAACAAAATCTGTGAAAATGTGGAATTTTGTTATTTTGTTGAATTTGAATTGACTCTGTTGTTAACTTTAAAGGGATAGTTCCCCCAACAATGGAAATTCTGTCATTAATTACTCATCATCACGTTGTTCCAAACCCGTAAGACTTTTATTCATCTTCAGAACACAAATGAAGATATTTTTGATGAAATCTGAGAGCTTTCTGTCCCTCTGTTGACAGCTACACAACTGAAAAGTTCATAAAGAGATTGTAAAACTAATCCATATGAATTGAGCAGTTTAGTCCAAATTGTCTTAATTGCTTTATATATTGAACAGATTGAATTTAGGCATTTTTTCACATATAAACATTCATCAACTCACACCTCAGTCATGGTAAACGAAAGTTCAAGCATGTTCGAACCAATGAGCTTTACCTTTGAGCTTCTGCAAGAACCAATGAGGTTCATTCTCATGTTGCGCATCACGTTTGAGCTTCTGCAAGAACCAATAAGGTTTGTTCTCGTGCGTCATGCAGGTTCGGTTGAGCTTCTGTTTATGTTCGCTGATCAAACTTTAAATTTGAATAAAAGCCTGAATTAAATCTGTTCATCATATAAAGTGATCGAGTCTCTTCAGAAAATTTTGACTAAACCGCTCAATTCATATGGATTAGTTTTACAATCTCTTTATGAACTTTTTGAAGCGTCAAAGTGTCAGTTGTGTAGCTGTCAACGGAGGGACAGAACGCCTTCAGATTTCATAAAAAAATATCTTCATTTGTGTTCTGAAGATGAACGAAAGTCTCGGGTTTGGAACGACATGAGGGTGAGAAATTATTGACAGAATTTAAATTTTTGGGTGAACTATCCCTTTAACCTTTTATATTATAGTAATGTACCAACTGAAAGTGTTCCCTGTACAGTTTACAACTTTACATTAGATTTGAATGAATAGATGTTGAATTAAATCGAAATCCGAATGCAAACAAATCAAGAGCTTGTGATTGGTAATCAAATCATAAAATCTGTATCAATACCCAGCCCTATAATGGAGCCACGCAGTGTAACAATATGTTATGTGTGAAAAGCCAAGCAGACTGTTTTTTGTGTGTGTCCACTCCATCAGTTTGCTGGCGGGCGGTGGTGGGAACCGACGAACCGCTAACGTAAAGGCCCATGGTTTTGCTAACCTCTTCATCTTGGATAAGAAGGACCTGGCAGACATCTTAGTACACTATCCCGAGTCCCAGAAGCTACTGCGCAAGAAGGCCAAGTGAGGGGATCAGAGCTCAAACCTCAACCAAGAGCCCCAGCAATCCTTACACACACACACACACACTTCATCCAGCGCAGTGGTCTGAGCCATGAACACCTCTATCACACTCACAGATCTCCTAGTGCCATGTTTGCTAAACATCGTCTGTTTTTCTCCTCATACTGCTTCTCTTTCTCTCTGCGTCCTTCTCCTACCCTCATTTCTCTTTAATGGAAGGAGGAATTAGTGTTTGATTTTGTTAGTTTGGAGGTTATTGAGATAATGAAAAAGCATGATCCGTTGAGTCACATGATATGTTCACCCGTGGGACCAATTTACTGTGCATGTGTGTTGAATGATGTTATGTAAGTGCTTGAGATCGTCAAACCCTATGCAGCTTCACTTCCTGTTACAGTCTCAGCGATGCACATGCTAGTTTACAACTCAACGTCTGGCCATCCTAATGAGTTTGTCTCCTTCCATAGGAAAATGTTGACCAAAGATAAGAAGCCTGCAGAGGAGAAGGTTAAAGAGACGGGTGAGGTCATCACTCAGCGCCCAGAGACACCCAAACTCTACAAGGCTGCCCTGGAGCTTGCCAAAGGACAAACGTTTGCCAAGCTCAAGGAGTCGTATAAGGGAGCAACTCTAGAGGTATTTACACCCTCTCGTTAGATGCTTTAGACCAAAAACATACTCTGAAGCCAGACAACAGCTGATCGCTAATAACTACAAAAATTGTCCTTCACCATAAACCTAAAATCAAATATGGTGCATTTAGACCCTGTTTACTCCTGGTATTAAGATGTGTTTTGGTCGATCGGCTCACAAGTAGACGAGGGAGACACATTTCCATTTACACCTAGTGTCCTAATCCGTCTCTTTTGTCCACTTTCAACCACTTCTGTCCTGGTTTATTTAAAGGGATAGTTCACTTTGAAATTAAATGTTGGTATGTTTTAGCTTACCTCAAGGGCATCCAAGATGTAGGTGTCTTTTTTTTCCGCAGTAGTTTCAATTTTGATATTTTTAGGTCAAACCGTTCTTGTCTGACAGTCATATCATGCAGGTCTATGGTCACTGTCTCAAAGAGCATGCACAGAGAAGTTCAAATTAAACAATTCCCCATCGTCCAAATGAAACTATTCCCCATCGTAAGTACACATTGATGGCCTAAGACACGAAACGAGCGGTTTGTGTGAGAAAACGAACGGTATTTATATCGTTTTTACCTCTTGTACACAACCACGTCCAAATGATCTGAGGGCGCGAGCGCATCCTGGTGTGTGACGTATGCGCAGACTGGTGCATAGATGTATACACTAGATGTCGCCTTGGCTACGGCAGTTTATTGGAACATTGTCTTTAATGCGAAATCTAGTGTATATATATCTATGCACCAGTCTGCGTACACATCACACAGAAGGAAGCGCCCGCGCCCTCAGATCACTTGGACGTGGTTGTGTATAAGAGGTAAAAACGATATAAATACTGTTCGTTTCGTGTCTTAGGCCATCAATGTGCACTTACGATGGGGAATTGTTTAATTTGGACGATGGGGAATTGTTTTAATTTGGACTCTGTGCATGCTCTTTGAGACAGTGACCATAGACCTGCATGATATGACTGTCAGACAAGAACGGTTTGACCTAAAAATATCAAAATTGAAACTACTGCGGAGACAAAGACACCTACATCTTGGATGCCCTTGAGGTAAGCTAAAACATACCAAAATTTAATTTCAAAGTGAACTATCCCTTTAAGGGGAGGGTCTATGGGCAGGTAAATGTATGGGGGGGGGGGGGGGTTTCAGAAAGAAGCTTGTGCAATTTACATATTAAGCATGTCCGTAGAATACGGAAAAACATGAAAAGCAGCAGCTTTCGTTTCTGCTGTGATAGCCACAAGACCACGCTGAGCACTGTGAGTGTGTGTTAGAAATCAGGAGTGGTGAGAGAACATTGTGCTTTGTATGTTTTTCGTCTTCAAACCAAACTTGGGTCTCCAGCCGACAAAGTTTAAATCCTGTCTGGCTATCGCGCATTAGTTCAGTAGACGGAGAGTTGGTGGTATTTTGCGGCTGTTCAAACGCATTCGATCACATGAGCATCTACACTATGAAAGCAATCTGGTCAAAAGCGTTTTCCACTACCTCTGGAAGTGGTCGAAAGTGGACAAGCTCAAAATGTTTTGGACCCCATTTACAACTGTATTTAGCATCGTCCACTTGTGATCCGATCGACCAAAGCGCTTCCTAATACCAGGTGTAATCAGGGCCGCAGATGCATTGTGATACATCAACAACATCAAACGTCATTGGTCCTCAAGTGTCTGGAGGCCATTTATATCAAGCCTGAAGCGTCTTTACAAAAACCTTTTTTACATTTTCAAAAAAATATATACATTTTCACAAAATGAATAAACTGTATACAGTAATCAATTTTTTACATATTTTTTGTTTGTGCTTTTGGAAATTGATATTTTTCTCTTCTTAATTAGGATTATTATTTTGAATTTTAGGGCTTTTTATAGATTTATTTTTGCCTTAATTGAGATGAGATAATTGACAGGAATCGAAGTGGCCCAAAGCACAATCGTGCAACATGTCGGTGCTCTTCCCACGAGGCTATTCCCTTTGACTTTAGGGACATTTTTAACACAAAGTATGTGCTTTCTGGTCATTTAATTGTTGCATGTGTTGTTTAGTTGATTATTTTTGGTAGTATTTTTCATATCTTTCACCCACGTGTTATAGTTAAGATGTGTGTGTGGGAAAAATACTACATGTAATTTTTACATGTGACGGCTGAACTTTGAAGAACGTTTAAAATTGTGTGCAAATTAAAACAATCCTGCACCCTTTTTCAGGCACTTAATTTAACATGATTAGTTATGTAGCATGTATAACTTCCTTGAAACCAATAACGGTGGCTTTTTACAGTTGATAATAAAAGTGCTCGGCTCTCTTCAAGGTTAAGTTCTTCATCAATGTAGATTGCAGCCCCATCTGTTGTGTAAAAAATAAAAATCTGGAAATCATGCTTTTTTGCACCGTTTTTGTGTTGTTTTGAACGTGCTATAAAATGGGCACATTTCCGTGGAAACTCTAGTCTGGGGCAGGACGCCAAAAACCAGGGCTGTGTCCGAAATCGCATACTCTCTTGATTAGGTACTTATTTTCAAGAAGTAATTACTTCACGGTCGCTAAAAAGTACGCTCTATATAGTATGAATGTGTGTAGTATGAATGTAATCTGGACGTACTACATTCACAATGTTGCCCTTATCATGTGACCTACCAGGGTCAGTGGATTCACAAATCCTGTCCCTTGGCCTCATGGGATAGTAAAGTGTCCATCATATGCACACTTCAGAATCTCACCGGAAGAAGTAGGGCATCTGGGTACTTTTTGCCTAGACTCTTTTAAAAGTACTCTGATTTCAGACATATTTCTTTTGTAACATACTTTTTTTTTCGCCTACTATAGCAGGGAAGTATGTGATTTCGGATGCCTGCCAGTACTGTCCCCAGGAAAAATGGGAAAGTCTGGTTACCCTACTGTAGAAGAAGATGTTTTATGCTAATGCACGCTATAGCGCCCCCTTGCAGCAGCACAGAGAAAGCAACAATTTTGTAACGCAATGAATCAAGCTTTTGTTTACAGAAGCCGGAAACGTCCTTAGTCATCTTTGTTTCCCATAACCCTCCACCCCTGGCTCTAAAAAGCCATTTTGAATATTTAATCTAATATATTTTGAATTTAAATCTACTGTCATTACAAAAATAGATTATTGGTACAGCCCAGTTTGTTGATATTTGACCAGTCGTGGCTCTCACTTATTTTGTCTATCCTCTCTTTCCCTCTCAGCCGTCCACTTCTGGCTCGGGCATGACCTCCACAGGTCCAGTGCCCCCTCCCTCCCCAATGCACCGACGTTCGCCCGTTCCCCGGCCTCGCGTGCCAGATGATGATGACATGGTCTCAGAGACCACTGACAGCACCATGATCATCCGCATGACTCCCCGCATTGAGGGAGAGGAGATCCTCTCCGTGGAGGTCGGTCCTCCAGAGGGGGTGGAAGTGGAGGAAGAGCCGAGCAAATCTGAAGACAAGTGAGAAAAAAGAAGAGGACAAGGAAGAAGAGAGTAGGGATAGGGTAGAAAGCCTGAAGCAAAGCCCAGTGCATACAACCCTTGTCATGCTTTGGTGAAATTCCTACACATGCTTTTCAACCAGGTCATGCCAAACATGTTTTCAAGACTCTGGTAGAACCCTTTGGAGAACCTTTTTTAAAAAAAAGGGCGATACATGATATCTGAAGCACGTCCATTTGCGTAGAGGTTCTCGAGAGGTGAAAAATAAACTAAATGTATAACCACACTACTGTATTATATTATTTTAATGAAGGTGAAGTGAGCTTCTGGGGAGTATTCCAGAAAGAAGGGTACATTTATTGTCATATAAACCCAGACCTCTCGATTGATTAACCCTCACCTTTTTTTATTCAGTTATCGGTTCTAAAACCTTGTCCAGGAGTAAGTTCAGTCAAATCAAAGTATGTTCACCAAGGAAATCACAAATAAATGTATCAAAGTCACCAAGGAAATGGATGCTAAGAAGAAGCACGCTTTATGCTGCGTTCACGCCATGTCGTAATTACCGTAGGCATGTGACGTCTATTCGTAGCTGTTCACATCCTTTTGTTACGTATTTTTGTTTCTGTAAACAAGAATTATGTTGTTTAATTGATGCTAAATTTATGAATTTAAAAAGAAAGACTGATTTAACAAAAAACAGTGCTTGCAAAGATAATATTGCAAATTTTGTCCCATATGTATTTTTATATGTATATGTATTTTTTATATTTTTATATTATATAATTACATTAAATAGAAAACCTTTTGAATGCAGATCCATGATGTGTGAGATGAGAATAAAACAGTAAAATTAGAGTAATAAAATAAAATAGAGAATAAAGTTCATAATAAGCATTGCTTTATGATATAATTAAACAAATATATTATTTAATATATGTAATATTGTGTGAAAGCTGTCATGCCAACTGAAGCCTCATCAATTAGGCATGCATGTATTGAATACCTCTGGAGTAAACTAACCCTGAAAGTTACCTTAGAGTTGAGGTTATGTTTACTTATCTGTAAACTTACCCGGGTATGTGACATAACCTGCTTTCTGGAATAACCCCCTCTAGCAAGCAGAGCGGGGCCTAGAGCCGTGGGAACGGAGCAAGGCCGTTGGCACAAGTGCTATTGAGCATCACCTGAGCGCCACACCGGTCGCGATTGACGACAGTGCAAGTTCCCACGGCTCTCGGCCCCGCCCTGCTTGCCACACCCACCAACATTACTTAAACTCTCCTCCTAACTGCCATTGGACAGATAAACGAATAGCCCCGCCTCCAAGTCCCACCATTGGTTGAGGCAGTATTGCTTTAGTAATGTTTGGAAAGCTCCACAGTGTTCACATTTGGCAGTGGAATGAACCTGTTTGCTCACCTGTAGCAGGATTTCAACATGAGGAAATGACACATTTCACCTTTTACTTCCCTTTAAAGACTATGATAGATGTTTAGGACTGAAAGGCCATTAGGGTCAGCTGAACTCCCTGTGTAATGGAAAGTAATCTTGACTATTTTCCACAGTACATGCTGCTCTAACTCCAAGACTGCCTGCTGCTCTGCATTTACTCCAACATCCTGTCTGTTATTGCCTTAGCGGATTCCCTCTGTACACAAGCTCTTGTACACACATTTACACAATGACCTTGTACAGTTGTTTCTAGTCAAAATATATATGTTAAATGTATAATTCACCAAAAAAGAAATTCCTGGCATCATTTACTCAGCCTCATGTCGTTCCAAACGGGTTTGACTTTTTTTCTTCTTCTGTGGAACATTAAAGTAGGCTAGTTTAAAATATTTGAATATATTAAAACATTAAAATATTTTGAGAAATGGAAATCTGTGTTTGTTTGTTTTTTCCTTTTTGTTTTTGTTTTTACATACAATAGAAGTCAATGGTGACCAACACTGTTTGGGTTAGTAAATAATGGCAGAATTGTCACTTTTTATTCGACTATCCCACATTATCCCATTCATTTCTGTCTAGTGATATTAAATATTGTATAAGCTGTGGTGTTACAAAGTAATGTTGCACTACATTGCCAGGTGGGATTTTCATGTTTACCGGTAGGCTACTTGAATTTTCAGAAAGCTGAACAGATTTGTTATGGTGTCTCTCTCAAAAGATGGTGAAAATACCCCGCTGCGATTTCCGTGTGCTTTGAAAATGTACTGTGAGTACTAATCGATTATGAATGATTTTTTAGTGTTTCCAGGTCAGTTCATGCTGAACTAGTGTGAATGGACACCAAAATAATCTATAAATGGAAAGTTACTGCATACTTTTAATTTGTATTTGTTGAGAATCCTTCATTTGCGTCTCAGACAGCCCTCATTTCTTTGTAAGAGGTTAGAAGACGAGTAGGCAGGAATTAGGTTGATTGTATGTAATAGGCTAGCTTGTCTATTTTTATACAGAAGCGAGATTGCCTGAGCCCTGTGATGGGACCCACTAACTACTCTTGCTGTGTAGCTTACTTTTTGGTCCCAGGAGAGGGGGCCAACCCATAAAGATTTTGTCCTGGGAGGATGGTGTGAATTTAAACTGATAAAACTTGGATGTGGGGGGAAAAAATCATAAGTGAACTACTGTAAAACAGCTCTAAATGCTCCTGGAAATCACTTGTCTAAGTCAGATACAGACTGAGACACACACACTGACAGGAAGAGCACAGGAAGAATGAGGAGTTTTTTTCATTGTTCCTTTCTTGCTCTACAAAACCAGAGGCAGGAAATCTGTAAAGGCGGGAATATGAGGGACAATCCTGGGTTTGTTAAGTGACTGCTGAACAACTAGGCCTACACTTTACACCATCATGCATTGTCTATAATCTTATTAAAGCAGATGTAAAAGCACAAGCTGTAGCTACTCCATTAAAAAGGGTGTCCAGCGATATGCTTCTTTAAAATGTATCCACATGTGTAAAATGCTCTTGATAACATATTTGAACACATATTTTACTTATAGCTTCTAAATAAAATGTATACCTACAGTGACAGTTCTTGTAGTAGGCTAGTGTGTAATATTATTGCAAATCTTTTTAGCATCAGGAGGGCTGACTGAGAGTTTGAGTTAATGAGGACTGAACTGAACAGTGGCCTGGGAACGCGTTCATTTTTCCTACATGAACGGGAGGAGCGAGCGTTTGCGTCACTGCAGTCAGCTGTGCGCGCTCGTCTCGTGCTGCATGTTTCACTCAGGCGTGTTTATCTCCACGAGACACTATTAAACTTTCAGTTCTTCTGGCCGCGAGATTGAACTGCTTTTTCAACAAGTGGGTAAAAAGAGTGGAATAAAACTCGAAGGAAACGGTTTGAGGAGGAAACCGGGCGGAGGAAGGAGTTTGGCGTGCTGGCCTGAGACGTAAGCACATTCTTTCACTTATCTACCGCATGCTTCATACTTTAATGTTATGAGCCAGGTATATCAAAGCGCTAAGTTAGTGAAACCATGGCGACTTAATAAAACAAGTGTAAGACAATGCCACTGTCGCGGTTATAGCTAATTCTGTTTTTTTTTTCACCATGCTGTCAGTGTCAGTCCTGCAAACCCATTTAATAAAGTAAATTATTAGTTGCAGAACATCCTGAATCATTAACTAAACATCCCGTTTCTCGGTTCAAAATCAAAATTTCGGTTTGCGTTTTGTCGAAAGAGCGGCTGTAGGCTAGCTTCTCTAGTCTGTTATTATTGTCTGTTCTTATTATTATTATAGCCTACCTCTATACGTGCCTAGCCTTCAATTATAAACTACTCTGTGTTTTCATCAAACAACTGTAAAACTGGTAAATTACGGTTAGTATTTTTTGGGTGTATCAAAGTCCGGGTGTGCCCGGTACAAATACCATCGGATGTTCACTGAACTAGTCATCATGTCAGTTTGGAAAAGTCATAACAGTTGAATCAGTTTAGACTGGCTTATAAAATACGCCGTGAGAGGTTTCCAGTGCTTCTTTCCCTGATAGCACAAGTACATCTTGGAGATGTCTATTTGATGTCTGTTTTTGACATCTGCATGATAGGCCTATATAGTGTTTGCTTTTCTGACTGCAATACGTCTCTAGGACGTTTCCTGTTAGATGTCACATTGACATTTAGAAGATGTCTTTGAGATGTTTAAGATTTAGAGAGAAAAAAACTGCTTTTTCTAAGACTTTATAAGATATTTTTACATAGCAGATGATTTCCAGTTTGACAGATCTTTAGCAGACATCTTGCAGATGTATCTCAGTACCTGTGCTGTCTTTGTTTAGATAGTGACTTAAGTTGTTGATTGAACTTGATCAAGTCGAGTTTGAATGCTGTTCTGGACAGTGCGTTCTGTTTGTAAAAACTATCCAGTTGTTTATGTCCATTGGACAGTTCTGATATTTACTCACCCTCATGTTAACCAGTGTCTTCTGAAGCCATACAATAGCTTTTTGTGAGAAACAGACCAAAATGTAACTTCTGCACTAATAATCTGACCCTACTTTAACTATTAACTTTAAACTCTTCTTCTTTTTTTCACGCAATTCTGATATATTTTTTAAAAGATATAATCATACACCTACAATTGCAAGATATTAGCTTGAAATTCTGAGAGAGAAAAAAATAATTGCGAGTTTAAATTTCACAATTCTGAGAAACGTCAGAATTGAAGTCAGATTTGTAAGATAGTCACAAATACCTTTTTTGTTTTATTTTTATTCCATAACAGAAACAAAAAAACATAATTGCAAAATGTGAATTCGGAGAAGTCAGAATTGCGCAATTACCTTTTTATATATAAAATATATATTTTTATATATATTCATTTTTTTATTCCAATGCGGGAACAAGCTTCCATTTAGTATATGGATGATTCAGACTGAATATAGTTTGTGTTATTTTGAAAAAAAATTGTGTTGCTTTTAATGTCAAAAAAGGCAAGATGCATTATATTCAGACACCAATGAAACTATCTATGCTAGAAATGCGTACTACCATTACAATGTATTGCGGACAGCGCTTTGTCAGTTATAATCCGTAAGTTTTTCCGTTTTTAATGGGGTGTGATACTGAGTGCGTAGACGTGTTGGGCCGCTTTGTCCAGTTTGTATTCTATCATTCCCGAATATGCCCTTAAGTACATTCCTTAGTGAGGAGTCAGTGAGAACAAACTATGGCACTGACGCTTTTCTTCCAAGAGTTCTGTCTGTGTGTGTTGTGATGAGGTGTAGAACACACACACGGTCACTTGTTTGCTGTCCAATACTGCTGTTGTGTAAAGTGAAACATGCCCAGAAGCCGGAGTGTCTGGTTTATGAGTGAATCGTTCATTTGAATGTTTTTTTCTCAATCTGAATGATTTATTGTCAGTCTGTATCAAAATTATTTTAAAAGGCATATCTACTCATTTCTAATAAAAAGAAAGGAATTCATCAGAAAGTGTGAGATTAATTGTTTAGCTTTTTTGCAGTCCACTTGTGGTGCATCACACATTTTTATATTACATGCATTCCATGCATATTCTATTAATATGGGCTTAATATGACATGTATAATAAGAAGACAAATGACAAAAATGTTGTTTAAAACTGTTTACTTTTAGATTGAGGATAACACATCATACTTTGGGACGCTGCTGTCATTGCTTGACGTCAACTACCGGTTATTACTGCATGATGCTACATTTAAAATGACAGTTTTTAAGAAAGTAATGAGTGACATCACTCGTGGTATCACCTTAATTTTTGGTTAGTCATATAATTAAGGAATATCCTATGTTACATAGTACCATTTTCTTTTCCCTAATTATACACTAGTTCAATGTGTAAACAACATAACTTCCTGAGACACCCTGTCACACCCCTCTGTATACTGGCAATACAAGGAAGACTTCATGTTACATAATTGCAATGAATCACTGTCCTCTATCCAGGAAACCAGCTCAGACCAACAGATGGTGCTGTCCTCCATGTCTCTCAGCATTTATGGCCATGTAGCTTCAATAGGCCAAAGAAACATGCAAAGCTTTTGTGTGTGTGGCTACAGATGTCCTTTATTGGCATTGATGGTTCCATGAAGAACATCCATGGAACTTTTTCAATGCACAAAAGGTTCTTTATATTGGAAATAGGTTCTTTAGATTATAAAAAGTTCTTCACACTAAGAAAAAAAAGGTAGTTTTAATAACTGTCTTTGGGGTAAGTGAAGGAATCAGTTTCGTTGGTTGACTCTAAAATATAAAATAATGATGTTCTTATTTTAGACATTTGAGGTTTAACAGCCTAAAATACGTGTTGCTCTGTTAAGAGCTTTTGGTATTCTCTGGCAGTCCCTGGGCAGAAGTAAACTTTACTGGTTGCTTCTGTAAAAAGCAATGTGTGCAACAGATGTCAGACACCCAGAACATGTCTGGCTCACCACATGCCCGTACATATATGCCTCGGTGGAGACTCTGACTCACTCGTGAGGTCAATGCTCATTGGCAGTAGGTTGGGTAAAACCTGTGTTTCCACTGTTTGAATTTTCATAGTTTACTAATCCTGACTTTTCTGACCTGTGCTGCCAAGACCAGTATCCTCCAAAGAAACCAGTTCCTTGAAAATGTATGCATTCAAGCTGTTTCTTCGACAAGAAGATAAAAGTTGAGGTATTGCATCATACATTAGTTGACATTATCACTCCCTCCAGGAAATAAACGAAACCATGGCTCTGGTTACTGATGGATTTATTGCTTTGTCATCTTTTTCTCCGTCATCACATTCACCGTCAATGAAATCCACCGTCAAACTACAGTATGACGTGAAGGATAAACACGTTCACATACAATATAAGAGGTAAATACAAAAACAAATCGGGAAATACAAACGTAATACACATACCTCGCTGGCTGCATATAACCAAGAGGGAATGAGTTCACTTGAAAATACCCGGTTCAAAACACAAAAATGAAAAACATCTTCTTTAACGTTACTTCTCTGCTCAAATAACGAGTAACTCTTGTAATACACACGCGGAGAATAGAGGTCTTCACGGGTCCAAAAATTCTTACCCGAACCGGAAGGGACCCGTAATTTGCTACACCGAACCGACCCGGACCCGACTATTATTTCAAAAGCTGGACCCGGACCCGTGCAGACCCGATAAATGCCTAACAAGACCCTACCTGGACCCGTCGATTATTTTTGTAAGCTGGACCCGAAACTGCCGGGAAGACACAGACCCGACTGGACCCGATTGTCACATTTTCCACCTTAAACTGCTATTACAAGTCAATAAACCTGTTGCGAAAAATTACAACTTTTTGTCTTACCTAATTTAAGGAGCCGTAGCAGCGTAACGTTAGTAGTCTCTCCATCCTTTCCTTGTAACGTTACGTTACCTGACTGGCTGTGATGCATTACAATCCTTTCGCTCCGACAAGAAAGTTATCCATGTTATTCCTCTCGTTATTCCACCAAGTCCAAGCTTAATCCTTGTTATTTCAGCTTCAAAAGTCCACATGTTGTCACGGACTCACGGTGACGGATGACAAATTAAACGAGTTAGCTGCTAACTCGCACAATAACTTTTGGCTGTTTGCCTTTTTGAACTATAATAACGATTGCTCGTTCAGTGCCATGGCCGCTGCGCTGACGTTATTTATCATCTCCGTGCTCTCTGCTCTGCATCATCGAGTCTGAATCTGAACACTAAAACTTTAAGATTGAACAAAACGATTAATTGACATTGTAAAATCTAAAGCGCGGTTTGGCTGTCCCTCACTGAAGCTCTGCCTCTGGTAACTGGTTGCCATAGAAACATGACACGCGCTTGACTGCAAATGCGCGCTAGCTGGATGGATCAACCTAAAATATGCTTTTTAACGCAATTTATTTTGAGTGTCAAAGTAAACATTCATGTGACAGTTCACCTCAGATTATGTTACTGATTTAAAATATATTAAATATGAGTGTGACAAGACGCATTTTTGCGATTTGATGACTCGCACGGGTATTACACACAATGTTAAACAGACCCGGGACCCGAAGTAATAGATTCGACCCGACCCGGACCCGGCTGATCATTTAAAATATAGACCCGAACCCGTACGGGTCCCGGGTCGGGTCCCGGGTCAACGGGTCAACGGGTTCACCTGAAGACCTCTAGCGGAGAATAACTTCTCACCAAAATGTAAACCTTCCTGTTGCACCTTAAAGGATCCGTGTGCAACGCAAATGTACTTTAGTTCCTCGTTAACATCAACACTTAATATTCATGAATAGATGAAACAAATAACAAAAAAAACCATGTTAAATAACAGAAATAATATGTATGGCAGTTATACTCCCACCAAATGACTATTTGTCATTTCACCTCACAATTTAAACATTTTCACTCCTTAATTTCAACCATACAGCATGCTTTAAACCTTACAGTAGCATAAAATACTGTATTTATGAAATAGCAACCATAACCTTTACTCTGCTTCAAGCAATACGACTGTCTTTTGTACAGGCCTATCAAGGTAGACTGGCTTGGCAATGCGTCTTCCCTGGCTGTCTAAGGTCGAGTCACTAATCAACAGTTTCACCTTTCTAACCTTTCCATCAGTGCTCGGATACACCTCTGTCACTCTTGCCAATCTCCATTGGTTACGTGGAGAACTGTCCTCCTGCAGGATGACAATGTCGTTAACTTTCGTATTTCTCTTCTCTTTCTGCCATATTTGTCTTTGCTGAAGATTAAGGAGATACTCCTTCTTCCACCTTGTCCAAAATTCGTTTGCCAAAAACTGCACCTGGCGCCATCTCTTGCGCAAGTATAGATCCTGACTCACAAACTCCCCTGGAGGTGGGAATATTATGTTAGACTTCATCATAAGAATGTGATTGGGCGTGAGAGGTTCAAGGCTTGTTGGGTCATTTAAATGCTCGATTGTCAGAGGTCTGCTATTTATAATAGCCATTACTTCATACAGAAAGGTTCTGAGCGAGGCACTGTCGAGTCGTTTAGCAGACTGGTCAAGGATTGCGGTTAAAACACTTCTGATCGTCCTTATTTGCCTCTCCCATACGCCTCCCATGTGGCTCGATGATGGGAAGTTCATTATGAACTCACATCCATATTCCTTTAACTGTTCATGATCCAAATTCTTCATTGCCTTCATGAACTCTCCTCTTGCACCTACGAAGTTAGTGCCTTGATCACATCTCAACTGTCTTACATGTCCGCGTATTGCGATGAATCCACGCAATGCGTTGATAAAAGCATCTGTTGTGAGGTCATCAAGCATTTCAATATGTATGGCTCTAGAGCACATACAGGTGAAAATAAGACCATATTTCTTCAGTTCCTTTCTTGCTTCCTTCACATAGAATGGTCCAAAGCAGTCTATGCCACAATATGTGAAAGGAGGTGTCATTTCCATTCTTTCTTCTGGCAAATCTGCCATTTTTGGATCATGTGTGTTCCTTCTGTACTTTCTGCATGTTGTGCATTTGTAAATATGTGAGGCAACTGCTCTGTTACATCCTATGACCCATACTCCATTGGATCGCAATTCATTGGCCGTCATTCCTCTTCCTTGATGCTGCACCTTTTCATGGTAGTGCTTAATAAGCAACAACGATACATGACTCTTATTTGGCACAATGGCGGGATGCTTGACATGAGGATGAAGAACAGATCTTGTCAAACGTCCTCCAACCCTAAGCACACCATGCTCATCTACAAACGGACTCAGTTTGTGTAGTTTGTTGTTTTTGGGTTTTACTTCCTTGCCTTGCGTTATACCTCTGATTTCACTGCTGAATGCTTCCCTCTGAACCAACTTGATTATAAACAGCTCTGCTTCCTGTCTGTCCTCAATACTTGTAGCTCCACTTACTTTATCTTTGATGCCCTTGATCTGTTTAGCATGGCGTTTTAGAAGAGCAATAGCCTTGACAGCTCTTTTCCAGTCAGAGAACTTTGTTAGGCGGTCTAACAATGACCTCTCCTCCCTCACCTTGGTGTTGAGCACCAGGGCCTTTCTAAGTTCCGGATCATCATCATAGACTTCTCCCACCATAACATCTCCTTTGGGTAGCTCTCTTTCCCACAAAAAATCTGGGCCAGTGAACCAATTTGAAGCAACACGCTGATCTGCGGAGAGACCTCTCGACGCATGATCCGCAGGATTATCTTCAGACTTTACAAAGTGCCATTGTGCAGGATCTGTAGTGGACTTGATTCTTTGGATTCTGTTCGCTACAAACACATGAAAACGTCTGGCATCATTGTTTATATAGCCAAGGACGACCTTTGAGTCAGTCCAAAAATGTTCTTGAAGACCCTCTATTTCAAGCTCACTTCTGAGCATAACACTTGTTCTTGCTGCTACAACTGCAGCCGTCAACTCAAGCCGTGGCACTGTGGTTACCTTGGTAGGAGCAACCCGTGCCTTTCCCATGACTAGCGTGCAGTGAACCTCTCCCTTGACGTCGACTGCTCTGAGGTAAGTACATTCCCCATAACCGATGACACTTGCATCTGAGAAGTGGTGAAGTTCGTACTGCTTGACATCCTTGAAGTTATCTGGGATATAACACCTTCTGATCCTTACATTAGATAAGTTTCGAAGATCTTGTAGCCAGATTTCCCACTGCGCTCTTAGCTCTAGTGGGAGCGGCTCATCCCAAGTTACTTTGTCTCGACACAGTTGTTGTAGGATCTGCTTTCCACGGAGAATAAAAGGCGCTACGAACCCCAATGGATCGTAGATGGAGGCTACTGTAGAAAGTACTCCTCTTCTGGTATTTGGGTGTTCCTTGACAGTTACTCTGAACTGGAAGTCATCAGAGGATACACACCATTGAACGCCAAGAGCTCTTTCCATGAGTGGCTCTCCCAAAGCCATATCCATGTCCTTGACACTTTCAGCACACTCGTCCTTCGGTACGGATTTCAATACCTCCTTGCTGTTGGAGATAAATTTGTGTAGTCTAAGCTTGCCTGTGCTGCAAAGGTCTCTCGCTTCCTTAATCAGTTGAATTGCTTCGGCGTCAGATGTTGTGCACACCAATCCATCGTCAACATAAAAATTCCTTTGGATGAACTTAACAGTGTTTGGGTTAAATTTATCCTGACCTTGAGCGGCTAGATGCTTAAGTCCAAAATTGGCACAACCAGGTGAGGAGGCTGCCCCAAATAGGTGGACCTTCATCCGAAAAATTGAGGGTGGAGACTCTAGATCACCGTTCTCCCACCATAAGAACCTGAGGTAGTCTTGGTGCTCAGGCCTTACATGGAACTGGTGAAACATTTTTTCCACGTCACACATGATGGCAATCGGGCCCTTGCGAAACCTACAAAGGACTCCCACCAAGGTGTTTGTGAGCTCTGGTCCAGTAAGAAGTTGGTCATTCAGTGACGTTTCTCGAAACCTTGCTGAGCAATCAAAGACCACTCGTATCTTCCCAGGCTTTTGGGGGTGGTATACGCCGTGGTGGGGAATATACCAGACTGGTTGATTGTGAAGCTCTTCTTCAGGGACCTTTTCTGCATCGCCACGAGCAATGATGTCTTTCATAAACTCCAAGTAGTCAGTGCAGTATTGTTGGTCTCTCCTGAGCCTTCGTTCCAAGGACATTAGGCGTTGAACAGCACATGATTTATTATTTGGTAGATTTGGTCTGTCTTGTTTGAAGGGCAAGGGCATCTCAAAATGACCGTCTTGCTTCTGTCTGATTCCGTCTTTCAATTTAGCCAAGAAGTGAAGATCTTCTTGAGAGAAGGATGTCTCGTCTCCAGCTCTCTCACTGAAATCAGATTCCAACATCTTAATTATGTCATCTGGACTGACCATTTCACTGACCTGGGTATTGCAAACATAGTGGACTTCTCCTTTAAGCTTGACCATTGCATTCACTTCAGGCATGACTTGTTTTACGATGATGCGATGGCTTACTCCAATTGCATCACCGTAGTGTTCACCTGGGTCACCATAACTCACTATGCTCCATCCTAAGTCGGTCTTCTGAGCAAATGGCTGGCTTTCCTCTCCACAAACGACTTCTCGTGGCATTAGAGCTTGTGGGCAATTGTACCCGACCAACAGACCAATTTCGCAATCCTTTTGAGGCGCGATGTGGTCAGCAAGATGCTCCAAATGAGGCCATGCCTTTGCTGTCTCAGGCACTGGGATGTGTGTGCGATTAGCAGGGATGAAGTCACGAGTGTAAACTGTCGGCACTGTTAACTTCTTGGTGGAATATAGGCCCCTTATTTGTAGGCTATTAAGTCTTTTACAGTGAATGATTGTCCCTTTTGACGACATCGTAGATAGTTTTAACTTCACTTGTTCCGTGTTTGTATCAAGAACATCTGCCACTTCATTAAGAATGAATGAAGAGTCACTCTGTGAATCTAACAGAGCATAGACGAGAACTTCGTTGTCTGGATCACTTGACGTTGACACATAGACAGGTACTATTGCCGACGTCTGTGTACTATTAGTATCTTGTACAACTCTGTTAGAGGTTGTTTCCTTTGTGACGTCTTGTGGTTGAGTTCTTTCCTTAGATTGTTCTTTCTTTAGTTCTTGGTCCCTTTTTGAACGTTCTTCGTGCAGGCATGTGGGGTGCCTCCTTGAGCATGAATCGCAGACCATCCGGTTACTGCAGCTCTTAGACTGGTGGCCAGGGCTCAAACAGCCGAAGCACAGTTTTTCACTTTGCATAAATTTTACGCGGTCAGCAACTGGCTTCTCTCTTAATTTATAGCACTTGTGTAAGCTATGTCCTGGTTTTTTACAAAACACACATGTGACTATTTTTCTCTCAGTGGTGTTTGTTGTGAAGATCTTGGCACCTACGGTTTGGTTCTTGGAGGTCATAATGTTCTGGCTTCTCATCTTTGCTTTATCAGATTCACCTTGCCGTAATGCATGGAAGGATGCAATGGGGTTGCAAGCGATGCTAGCCTCCATTGAAAGGAACATCACAAAATAACTGAAGTTTGGGAACCTTCCGTGTTCAAGTTGATATTGTGTGGCTTTTCGGTTCCATCCGGAGCTTAACCAGTCAGGTAACTTGGCAGTAAGTTTTTGATTCTCAATTCCATCATTCAGAATGTGGAGACTGTCATTGTTAGCCATAGCACTTTCGCAACTGCGTAATAGGTCCACAAATTTTCTCAACTCAGCACTCTCTCTTGAAGCTATTTTTGGCCATGTATGTAGTTTGTCTCGGAAAGCCTTGGCAATTACAAAGGGTTGGCCATATCTTTCATTGAGTAGGTCCCATGCTGCATTGTATGAATCTTCTGAACCAGACAGAAAATGACCTTCTAGGGCTTCTCTAGCAGCTCCTCCGACATATTTTTGAAGGAAGAAGACTTTCTCTGCGGTTGGAATATTCTTTTTCTCTATAAGAGTCTGAAAGGATGATTTCCAATGATTAAACTTGAGTGGATCCCCACTAAATATTGAAGGTTCTGGAATGGGTAGCCTGTTTGCTGTCATAGCTTCAGCTAAGACCTTCACCAGCTCACGCATGTCACTTTGGAGTTCACTTCTTGGAGTCACACTCAGTGGTGGTGGATGCTGATCAGCAATACTCGCTTGATAGATTATCTGCATATCTGTAGGCAACTCAGCCTCAGGGTTTTGTGGTAAAAAGTCTTGGGTTGGATAGAACTCATTTGCATTGTACACTAGAAGCTTTGCTTTGGCTGCATTAAGCCTCTTTAGCTCTTCCAAACGCTCAAGCTCTCTTTTCAAATTTTCAACTGACCTTTTTCTTGCAGCATTCTCTTCATGCTGTCTCTTTAACAGAGCAGCCTCTTGTTTCTCTTTTTCTATCTTACGTTCAATTTCTTCCTTTTCTCTTTGAAGACGGCGAGTTGATGCAGCTGTTTCTTGGTCTGCAACTATCAACTTATCCTCAGTTTCAAGTCTCTGCAATTCTGCTTGGTGGGTTTCTTGCTCACCCATAATCTTCAATACAGCCTGTGTATGTGCATACTCAGCAGCAGCTTCTTGTCTTTTAGATGAGGATACAGCAGAGTGAATGGATTTAGACTTAGAATTATTGCTCTGAGATGAAACACTGGAGGTTGAAGATGCGAATACAGATGAAGCATCAGGCCAAATAATTTCCTCCTTATTTCCTTGAATTTGAGACTGTGCATTCTGTATTACAATTCTGGTGATGGATGCACATCTGTCCACCTTGCATCTCATGTCATGAGTTGGGCTGTCAATCTGTCGGTATTCATCATAAACACTGTTCAGCTCAGATTCTTCTCTTTGAATACATTTAATGTGTTCTTGGAGGATATCACTGGGATCTTGTTTGATTACAGATTTTTTAGCCACCTTAGTCAAAACTTTCCAGCGTTCATAAATACTGCCAAAGCGAAGTAATAATCCTTTCACTTTTTCCTTCTGATATTCCCTTCCTTTTTCTGTTAATGTTCGATCTCTTTCACTTCTACGAGGCTCTGCAGGCTGTACTGCTTCTTGTACAATGGTAGACTTCTCTGACACTTGTTCCTTTTCATTTGTTTGAGACATCTTACATTATCTGGGAATTGCTTGTACACTTAAAAATTAGCTGTGTAGTTAACAGCAGATTTTTTTTCTTTTTCTTTTTTTGAACAATCAATTAAATTGTGTCAATGTCCTTTAGATCAACCCTTCAATTAAAGCAAAATTGTAAAGGCTTGGTGCTATTGCATTTAAGTGAACATCCTTAAAAGATGATAAAAAACTTAAAAAAAACTTAAATATGTTGACTTGCTTAAATGTGCACAAATTATTCTCCTCCTTTTTTTAAAGTTATCACTTACTTTCTTCAATAGACAATATCAATATATTCCCCTTATACAACTTAAAACCACAGTTATTATTAAGGTTACACAGTCCCTTGTAGTGTTCAAACTTATTGTCAACTTTCAGAACACAAGCTTAAGTGTCTGACTTATAGACGTCTTAATGAAACACTGATGAACTGCAGGTCCTTAACGGTAAACGTGGGCTTATCTGTGTATTGTTACGTGACACAGCTGGTCTGGGGCGTGCACGAGCAGCTTCGGGAACGTTGACGCGGGTCCGAGCCGGGCGCGAGCAGCTTCGGGAGCGTTGACGCGGGTCCGAGCCGGGCGCGAGCAGCTTCGGGAACGTTGACGCAGGTCCGAGTTTGACTATCACTCCCTCCAGGAAATAAACGAAACCATGGCTCTGGTTACTGATGGATTTATTGCTTTGTCATCTTTTTCTCCGTCATCACATTCACCGTCAATGAAATCCACCGTCAAACTACAGTATGACGTAAAGGATAAACACGTTCACATACAATATAAGAGGTAAATACAAAAACAAATCGGGAAATACAAACGTAATACACATACCTCGCTGGCTGCATATAACCAAGAGGGAATGAGTTCACTTGAAAATACCCGGTTCAAAACACAAAAATGAAAAACATCTTCTTTAACGTTACTTCTCTGCTCAAATAACGAGTAACTCTTGTAATACACACGCGGAGAATAACTTCTCACCAAAATGTAAACCTTCCTGTTGCACCTTAAAGGATCCGTGTGCAACGCAAATGTACTTTAGTTCCTCGTTAACATCAACACTTAATATTCATGAATAGATGAAACAAATAACAAAAAAAACCATGTTAAATAACAGAAATAATATGTATGGCAGTTATAGACATTAACCCTGTAATTGAGGTTTCCCACCCTTTTCTGTTACTCTGTAATTTGCTCCTGAAATAGCACACACTGAGGCCATTGTGTCAGCAATGCTAAATGCATCGCTGCGTGGATACGTTGGACAGTCTCTGCTGACTTTCCCTTTCTGAACTCAATGTCTCTTTGCATTAATTGTGAAGGGCTTGAATGAGAGTGGTGGCATCTGTCAGCTTTTCCTAATCCCACTGCTCACTTTGCTGAAATATTTCTAAGCTGCTTAACCAAGGTGGTCGTGTTCATCTTAGCTTCTTAACTTGAAGTCGCATACCTGTGTGTTTGCATAGCACCTGCACACACACTTCATAATTCATTGATGGATCAAGTTAACAGTGAGATTCCACTGAAAGTTTTGTGCAAATATTTGTCTTTCATGTTTTCTTTGGAGCTAGATCTACAGTTGCACCAAAAAGTATTTGGGTACATACCACGCTTAAAATACATATTTAACCAAATATGTTACGTGCAAATATGCAAACGTTAAATCCATGGTACGTGGTGGGAATTTGTAGACGGAAAAGCCTTCTGAGTCTGACTGTATCGTTGCGCACAGTGCTTCTTCTCCTGTTCGTCAGCGCTGTTTCATCTGCCTTTAAACTGGTTTAAATCACTGAGACATTTGTGTTCCTCGCTGAATTCAAGCGCTTCTCTCTGGATCTCGTGACCGAGACCGATCAGAGTAAACGCGTCTGCTCTAGTGAGCTCGCGCTGCGCTGCCGTTTGGACTATGAGCCGAGCGGATAAACGGTCCATGTGGCGCGCGCGCGCGGCTCAAACGAGTTTCGTTCCGCTTTTGCCGAAAACTTGATATCGTTTTATCGAGAATTTATATCGCGATAATTATCGTCGTTATCGTTTTATCACCCAGCCCTACGTATGGTAACCCCTACTACTCAGCTTTCTCCACAGAGCAAAAGCCTGTTAGCTTAGCTTTAAAAAAAATGGCTGACACTATTTGTACAGTCTGTGAGTGAGGTCCCACCCTCTATGGGCGGGTTGAAAACATGCAGAACTTGCTCCTTCTACTGGCTGTAGTTTTTAGCCTCTGGCCAAAAAAACCCTCCGATGACGAAAAATTAAGATTTCTGCATCATCGGAGTATTTTTTCCAGACAAAAAATACACAAATCTCTCGTCTCAGGGAGACATGAGGCAGGGAAGCACAGTATTAATTGGTGAAGTATCCCTTTTAAAAAGATAACACAAGTATACCTTTTATAAGAAAAACCTTATTAGGTTTTAACTGATTAAAAAATAATACCTATTGTTCAAAATAAAAACAAATGTTGACACTTTCTAGTTGTCAATTAGTTAATTGTTTATGTGATGATCTACACATGAACTTGAGGAGAACTGTCTTTAAACAACATCAGTTTTTTTCAAAGTCTATGCAAAAAGTTAGTTCTGAGGAAAGGTCTAGCACTTGGTTTGATATTTCATAATCTATATAATATTTGTTGCATTTTTAAACGAATAAGTAGCCCAAATATGAACATTGACAATTTACTCGCCATCATGATTTTCAAACCCTTATGATTTACTTTGAACTCAAAAGGAGATATTCTGAAACATGCACCGGCCTTACTTCTCCATGCAATTGCAATGAATGGAAAGATTAAAGCCTTCAAGCGTAAAAAAACATACGGAGGAAGGAAAGAAATTCACACATGTTTGGAAAAACATTGTGAAGACTTGTCAAGATGTTTGTTTGTATGGCCTTACACTGATATCTACTTTATTAGATTTGTATTGTATGGTTTTATTTTATTTTATGTGGAGTCATAGCAGCACTAGAGACTTTGTGTTCATTGACCTATCATATAATTTCATGTTTATTGCTTTTTATCAGCTAAGCTCACATATCACATAACACACATAACACCAGTGAATGGACAAAATTTGGAATCTTGGAAAGTTGAATCACAACATGACACATTTTTTAAATAAATAGATTGTAGGGGAGAGCCGGGACAGTTGAAACACTTTTCAGATAAACGTCATTTTCTAAGATAAGGTTACAGATCGATTTTGTGTGTGTGTGTGATTCAACAACCCACATATGTGTTCTCTTAGTGTAATCTGTTATTCGGTACAAATATAGAATGATTTAAGTAAAAATTGACTTTGATCGGTAGTTGTGCTTTGTTTCAATCGTCTAAGCGGTTCATGGTTCATTTTAACCATTTTTGTTCTATCGCCCAATAAACATAGGCGATAAGCCTATGCGCATTTTGTGTAGTCTTTCTAATAGGCTATTTTGACGAAGACTAACAAATCCGTTTACAATTTGTTTTCTTACATTTCTTCCTTGAGTCATATCGAGTGTTTACTAGTTGAATAGCCTTAACAGTGGTTTTCCTATGACCAGGTTTAACTGGCAGGAGGCGCTGTTTCAACCGTCCCGACAGCGCCTCCTGCCAGTTAAACCTGTTTTGCCCTTAAACTAAAAAACTCTGATATTGCACACTTAAGGGTGTGTTACAGTACTAATACACCTGCCGTATTATCATTACAATGGCACATGAAACAATAAATACAACTTATCAGTCAAAAAAAAAGTACTGCACGAAATAAATCACTTACTGCACTCAAAAACAGCTTTCCGGCTTTAACTTCAAAACAGCATGACGTAAAGAAGAAATGTTTTCGCGGGTCTTGTAGGCATTGCATGTTGTACGGTGCTGACGAAATTTGACGTACGAGTGGTTTTCAAGGAAATCTCAACGTTTCATCTGTCCCGTGTTTCAATCGTCCCGAAATCGACTAATTCTTGTATCATTTCTAATGGAATTGATGCAATCCTAATGTACAGTAGTATAGTGATATGGAGGACGCCTCATATAGTTGCCATTTGCATTGTATTGCATTTGTTTGGTGAAGTAAGGTGGCCTCTCAGTGACCTGTTTCGTGCTTTCTCAACACTTATCTTTATAAGGCTCTAGTGGTGCCATCTTATTTAATTTTTTTTTATTATTATTTCCACTGAAGTATATTGCAGTCCTATCTTTTATAACCCTGATTGTACCTTTAATTGGTTTGATCACAGACAGATTTAACTTATTGCTCTATTAAAATACTGCATTTGTTTGCGAAATTATTTGCAAAGTTGTTTTTTCACATTACATTTTTTAATAAAATGTGTAATGTGCTATTTAGCCTGTTGATCTGTACTGTATTGGTTATTTTGGTTAGAACAGGCATTCTTGTTGTTTGTCCTTGGTCTGACTCTAAAGTATGTGACAGGCCCCTAAAAGAGTAATGAACCAGAAGGTCTTTTGTTAGTCCCCGCACTCACACAGTGAAAGTGACATTTTTTTTCTCCTGAAGTTTTACCACAAGGCTGCAGTGATCCGTTATGACCACAAATCAAAATTCAGCCTTCAATATTGACACTGTCAGTTTTCACTGTGAGCCATTCTTTTGGTCGTCCATTTCCATGTTATTTTCTATTCATTGTCACACAGCAGAAACATGATGGGAAGTTTGTAAGACTCAGTTCAACTAGGTCATCTCACCATGGCAACAACCAATCAGGGACCAGCTTCTTTATCCTCAGCGGTGCATTTAAATTTTTGAGTTGATTTTCCTTTTTTTGCATAGATGCAAACACAGTCGTTACATCATCGGCTAAGAGACGCTTAGCTCTCATGTACTGTAGTGACAGATGGACACTATGAGAAAAGGGAGGGAGAAAGAGTGAAATGCATTTTCTCTCTCGGCAGAGGTGTGGGACTTCACTTCACCAGCAACGCAGGAGCAGCCGGGCTGTGACCGTTTGGAGTTTGCCCAGTTTATGAACCACAAACTGGGATAAAGATAACAGAAGGAGTGGTCTGACCTGTGAACCATTCAATAAAACCATTAGTGACGCAAGAGGAGGTCAAGTTTGTTGGATATCAGCTTGGCGATTATGAGTCTGTTTGGATGAAGAATTTAATGATTACTCAGTCGATCTGATTTCTGTGGAATACACCAGTTGTGTTATCAAGGTTACCTTTGGAAGTTCTCCAAACAAGAGGCATGGAGTTATGAAAGATAAGGACCCAAACATTCAAAAGCCTTTCCTGGTTAGCAAACCATCTACTCATCTATTTATTCCGCAAGTGTGCGTGTGTTTGCATTGGCTAACATGAGCTTGTTTATCAGGGTGTGTCCTTCTAGATGTGCCCAGGTAGGTTAAAATGGCTTTGTGGGGTTTAAAAGCAGGTGTGCATTAGCCGGCCCTCCCTTATCCTCTCTCGGGCGAGATTGGGAGATGTGAGAGGCCATCTCATTTGCCGATCAGATCACGGACAGATTATCAGCCTAAATGAGCATTAGAAGAAGCTTGGAGGCATCGGAATAACATGTACTGAGCAGTCTTACCATGTAGAAGGCATTTTCCTTGTGAATTCAACAAAGAACTGGCGAGAAAAGATTATTATTGGGGAACTTCATTCCAAAACGGGTTTGGATTTGTCCTTTTTGGACTCAGAAAGGCTCACCATTACACATGCACAGCGCAGTAGAGCTGATATCACGACTGTAACTTCAACCAGAAGATAGTGTTCTGTGTCGGCACTGACCCTGAAACGAGATCAGCCAGAATGTCTTGTACAGGTTACTCCATCTCTGTGTCTGACTGAACGTGTTGGCGGACCCGTTCGTGACTCTGTTAGTCAGCTCCACCATGTATGTGCTGTGCACCCTGGTGTTTCTGTCTCTGCACAGCCTGTTTAGGAGACCCAGGGACCTGGAATCCTCTGAACCCAAGGCGATTAAGGGCCCTGAGCAGCACAGACAGGATTTTGCCAAACTGGGACGCAAGAAGAAGAACAAGCACCCCTCGTCTGGAAGTTCTGGAGCAATAGAGACCTCAAGAGTCCCTAGACAGCATGACTTTGAAAGATGCCTGGATGGACCCTGCAGAGCAAGTAAAAGAAGATCTTTTCACCTGGATAATGTGCACGAGAGGAGGAAGAGAGCACAGGTGAGATTGAAAATGGAGATCAGCACAGTTTAAGGTTGATCTTTAATGTTGTTTACTTTGCTGATACATGAAGATCACCGTTCAATCAAGTTTATTTAAGGCTATTGTTGTATTTGACTGATCCGTTCAAGAGCTACTGTCTGCCATGGAAAATCTCCATTTAATCCAGAATGTGGTTATTTATTCATTGATTTCTTTCTCATTATTTATGAGTGTTGTATTATTGATTTTGTAAAACATCAGATTCTTTGATGGTTCAAGGTTTAAGCTTGAAAGTTATTTCAGAATGTCTAGTAGAGCTATTTTAGCCAACTGGATGTGTTTCAAAATGTCTCATCCCTTATCCAATTGCTTTTTAGTAGTTTTGTGCGATCAGTTGCTTCTAGAGTAATTCAGAATGTGATTGACTTGTCAGTATGTTTTTTTTGCAGAGTATACATGGAGATTTTCTTGCAATGTTCTTTGCTGTCTGATGGACCGTTTTAGCAGATAAAATCCTGAGTGGTTATGTAAGCAGTGGGTTAATCAGAGAGCTCCCTGTCCTCTTTAATCGTAATTTAATTCATACGTAATGCACTCAATCTACTGTTGTTCTCTTCCCTCAATGCTCTTTGCTTTCACTTGTTGGATCAGCAGAAATCTCTCCTAGCTGGAATTGGTTTTACTGAACGCTTATTCCACCAGTACCATCAATTCTAGGAAAAATCCTTCATTGGTTGCAGTGCTCCCCCCGCCACTAGATGGATTCATGAAGAACATTTACCATCCATGGAACCTTTCCAACCTTAGTTTGCACAAAATGTTTTTAGTGGAAAAAATGGTTCTTTAGATTTTTAAAAAGAAATATGGTTATTTTAAAAACTGTTCACTGAAAGGTTTTTTGGTAGCCAAAAATGGTTCTTGTTTGCAATTGCTGCAAAAAACAAACAAACAGAAAATGATTTGGAGCCTTTATTTTTAAGAATGTAAAGAACCCCTTTCCATAAATAAAAAAACCTTTTGTGCAATGGAAAGGTTCCATGGATATTCCTTGATCTATGTAGGTGAAAGCAACTAGGTCAGTTCCACATTTCAAGAGACGTACAGTACGTTTCAGGGCTGTCAAATAAAAATGTGAAATATTCATCGAAATTTAAATAAAAATCCACATTTTAATGCAAACTTGGTGCATTCAAATTGTAGGTGTGCTTCAGACAGCCTTATTCATGGCGCACAAGATACGAAGAGGATGTAAAAAGACATAGACTCAAGACTTTTTGGGGGGTTTTCCATTCCACTGCATCTCATGTTTTTATACGCTAAACCTCTGTGTGATCTGCGCTTCGGCTCTTTGTATTAAACTATCTATAAATACATGATGCTGTTTTGTTTGTAATCGTTTATGCAATTTACAAAATGATATTTAATTTATAAACGTCAGTTTAAACGACAGTTATGTAATTTCATTGTTTTGATAATACAATTTATTGCGGTGCATTAATATTTTGCTCATTGCGCCCACTTGTGCCCTCAGGAGACAAGCCAAAAGCTTCTCTCCACCTAACTGAAATTATGCCATTTAAATGTTGTAATTTAAATATTAGTAATATTTAAGTATAAAATATGAATTTTGTTTTTCAGCCATTTGGACAGCCCTTGTGCGTTTTCAATCTAAACATTGCCACAAGTAACGCTCTCATTACCATAAACTGAGAGCTTTATGGAAAGTTTTGTCTTGTCACAGTTTGAAGAGAATCTTGCTCAGCAAGTGTTTATGACTAATGTCAGAAAAAACATTGTCATTGATACTGTGTTTGACAGGATATATCGCTTGTAGTGTAGAGCACAGCAAGACTGAACATTTTCAATGTGTTGGCCAGGCATCTATTTTGCATACTTTTGTTTTGTTTTGTTTCAGGCCATAATGGTATTCTGGGACATCACTTTTGCAGTGTTGTCATAATCATTCAAGTTAAGGAGAGTTTTTTGTTGGGAAACCAGATGTAGCTCATCTATCAGTACTTTAAATGGGATAGTTCACCCGTCTTTCACTCACCCTCAAGTTGTTCCAAACCTGTATGAATTTCTTCCTTCTACTGAACACAAAAGAAGATATTTTGAAGAATGTCAGTAACCAAACAGTTCATGGGGCCATATTGATTTCAATAGTATATTTCAATGTCAATGTGGCCCATCAGCTGTTTGGTTACCCATATTATTTCAGGAGAAGATAGAAATGCATACAAACACACAGAACTATCCCTTT
Organism: Phoxinus phoxinus; assembly: GCF_949152265.1. Classification (NCBI taxonomy): domain Eukaryota; kingdom Metazoa; phylum Chordata; class Actinopteri; order Cypriniformes; family Leuciscidae; genus Phoxinus; species Phoxinus phoxinus. The sequence continues at coordinate 5,094,018 of NC_136883.1, read as the reverse complement.
AAGTGCTCAGTACTCACTTTTGCAATGAGTTTCAGTGTGTTTTGTTTGACTTGCCCACAGCCCGTGATCAGAATGGCAGTATTGGATTATCATTAACAGGGCTTGTGTCATTGCATGGAAAAATCCTGAGCTGACACAGAGTTGTCATCAAAGCTGACACTGAACTTTTAAGACCTTAATTAGTAAACATTTAACACACACAGTATTCCTACAGACAGCTAACAACATTGTATTGTGCTTTAAATGGATGGCTTATACAATCCTTTGAAAATGGTTTCGTAATGCTGACTTGACCATAAACCGATTTGTGCTCCGTTGAAGAGCAACCGCTCTTGCAGTGTTTATCAGCTACTTATTCATATTCCTCTATTCACATTCACATTCTCCATGTACCAGCTCAAGTTTGCGTTTGTTACCTAGCAGTGCCTCAGAGTTTGGTCTCATGGGAGCAGAAGAAGGGTGTCAGTAGTTGCTGAGAGACCCGTCAGTTAGTACACCACACAAATGAGTGAGCAATTTCACCTGACCAGCTTAAAGACAAGTATGTTTGTTTATTTATTTTGTAGATATAGTGCTTTGAATTTGATGAAAGTAATGCTGTCAAAAATATTCAGAAAGATATTGTGATTTTATTGTTATTATGAATAAATATTCTTAGAATTCAGCTTAATAGTTTAATTCATGCATGCAATAACTTGAATACAACTCTCCTATGATCATATTTCTCATTTCTGTATTCACTTTTTTGATGGGGCTTAATATCAGAAACATCAGGGTGATATTACTAATCACTTTATACTGATAACTGATAATAATGAAGGCTTCATTAAAAGAAGACTTTAAGTAGTTTGTTTCAATCTTTTACTGTTTCTTTAGAAAAATTCCGACAATATTAATGTAATAATAATAAAATAATATAGTCATGTGGTGCATTCAACAAGCAGAAAACATAAAATGGGAAATTATGTCTTTGTGACCCTCATGACTGTCAAGGTCAATACGTCTCTTAAAATATTAGATAATTTGACCATTTAATAACAGGGAAGTTTAGTTCAGAACTTCAGATTGTACAATGTCATGTGTTGCAAGTTCCCAAAATCTGAATGAAATTTATGAACTAATATGAATTAATTATATTCATAAAAAATATAAAAATTCTTTGAATGTTGTTTACACACATATGCTCAAGGAGTAAGGATTTTTTTTTTTCTCATAGGCTAATTGACAGCTGAATTTAAACTTCTTAAAGTTTTTTTTTTTTCAAAACCAAATGAAACTTGCATGACTTAGAGTTAATGTTTGAGCATTTTAAACAAAGAAGTCCTTTCCTTTATCTCTTGTTTGTCATGTATTCCTGTAGCACAGCTGATACTGACTCTAGGAGCACCAAGGTTGGGTGTTCAATTCTTTATACCTAAAATGCACTGAAAGATGAACACATTTAATGAATGCATGTAAAATATTTCAGTGTGCCAAACAGTAGGAAGACACAAATGTTAGTGGAGTGGAAAGCAACACCACGCTACATTTGCATGCTAAAATATTTATTTCAGTGGCCAGTCTGGTGATGGAGAGGGAGGAGGGAACTGTGGGATATGAGGGCAGAAGCACTGTGTGTGTGTGTGTGTGTGTGCGCGTGTGTGTGCGTGTGTGTGATGCGGCTTGGATTCCACCGTTACCAAGGAACAGCGGCAGGAAAAACGGCATTGGTGTCAGTACGAGAGTGTGTGCGAGGAGAGAGGAGCTGCGTATGTGTGTGTATGACACAAAGAGAGTGAGAGGGACGGCTTAGCTGAGATCGGTGTGTAAATTAGTGTGTGCTCACACTCCAAATAAAACCTAAAATGAAGGCATGAGCGACACCAGGATACCGCAGGGACAGAGGTGAGTTCAGAGATGGAGACGATGCAGAACATTTTTGCTTAAACCACGTGTGCCATTTTCGTTCATATTTCACTTGTCCTGTCTTAAATTTTTTTACCTGTCTAATATTTAACACACATTATTTCATGACACACATCCAGAGATCTAGTCGCTGGACATGATGGTGTTTAATGTCCCTGTGTCCACCACACAGACAGATGTTTGCGATGGAGGGATTTACAGGAGCGGAGGGAGGCGGGGATTTTACTCTTATGATGGGGGATGGGGAAGCTGTAATAACTGGATTCAGATGAATGTTTCATGGGGCTGTTCATAGCAGAGAAGTTGCATGTGGTTGCGTCCCTGTCCCTGTGTCTGTACAGTGATTTAGACAAAGCAATGCAGGGACAGGAGGCAGACAGACAGATGGAGAGACATACAGTACTCAGGGGGGGACTGCAGATGAATGAATGATCCAGGAAATCAGACAGACAGCGACAGACTGTTGGACCACAGGATTCACGAATCTGCTCACTGGTGACAGACTGACTGTGCACATGCATGCATCCGCTGGCATGAATGATTGATGCTGTAGGCTTGCTAGAAATGGTCACTAACAGGATCCTTTTAATGAGAGCTTTTATTTTATATTTTATTATGAATTGATTAAAAAAACAGATACATGCATTTTTAACAACATGAAGGCATACTATTGTTTTGTATGAAGCTATAAGTATATAATGCTACAGACTGACCACAATCAGTCTGAAAATAAACTTTACGCATTTTTTAAAAAAATATTTTTATTATTATTTTCTTTTTAAATGTATATTTATGTTTTTTTATTTCATTTTTTTATTTGCTGACTTTAAGTCTACCTTAATAATATATAGGCTACACACGCACACCGACCTATAATGCATCAACACACTTCTCAGATTTGAATTGTAAGTTAGCAATTAAAGCTTTTTTTATTAATCCCAAAAATGGCTTGAACCTTTTTAAAAGGTCTGCTGTGCATTTCAAATATAAAATAATATTTGTCCTGTTTTGTTGCAGTTTACTTAATATTCTTGATGTTTAGGGTCTCAAAGACCCCTAAGCATGATACACACTAAATATTATCCTATACATTAGCCTATTATTTCCCTTATACATTTTTGTTCATTAACTAATCAGAAACACTGTTGTGTCTGGAAGGACTGTATCGTTATCCAACTGGAACTTGGATTGAAATCATAAACGGTCATATAGTATGAATCTCCTACTTTAAGTATATTGTTTTGATGTGCTTAAAGGTCTCTGTCTTGAACACATGCGTTCAGATGCATGTAGTGTTTTGAATGCTGTTTTAAGAGCAGTTTCTCTTTACTAGCGTTTTTTTTTTTTTTTGTCTCTGAATGTGGGTAGCAGAACTAAAATAGAAAATGAAGCACGGGGGGGGGGAGAGAGAAACAGAAGTAGGCTAATGAGATTCACACACTCCGCTGTGTGTAAGTATGCTGCTGAAGATGAAAACCATGTCAGTGTGATGGGAATAACCTCTTCCTCAGTCGTTTTCATCCCAGTGTTTCTTGAGCTCGTGAAATGCCCATCTGTACTGCTACTGGATGAAATGAATATGTGTGGTGTGCGGTTTCATCAGGGGACCGAAGCAGATCAGTCGTTTCATTAGAGCAGTCTGTGTGAGATCCTCCCAGGAGACCACCATGAAACATCAGAAGGGCCTGAGTGTTGATTTTCCAATGACGGAGTGTAAATTGACCTTAAGGGAAGAGTGAGGAGGAGAGGGAAAGGCTCTGGATAATTTAAATGTTGTAGTGTTTTGTTGTTTACTGTGAATTCTGTTGGATAATTAGTGGCTATGTCTGTTAGTACATGACAGATCATCATCTGTGTCTGTACACACCCTGAAAAATATATCCAATAATTGGTAAAGGAGTGACTCGCATCAGAATCAAGAGGTCTGTGTA
>NC_136883.1:5028309-5089982 GCF_949152265.1 Phoxinus phoxinus | reverse complement strand
GTTACATTGTTTGTAGGTGAATATGTACTCAATGGTCTCGATACTGTTTTTTTTTTTTTTTTTGGTCTGACTGAGAAACCACTTCAGATGATTCATTGAGTCAGTCCGAACAAATACAAATTGATTCGGACCATTTTGCAAACCCGTTTGTCCAATTCACTTCCTGAAAAGAAATAACAGTCTCAAAGAAAAATTAGTTCCCAAATAATTGGCTTCACTGCTTCAGGCAACAGAAATACGGGACGTGTATAATAACTTCTGAAATATTTCTCGGGTCAATCGGAGAGCTCAAGCTTAAGTGTGTACAACCGTACAGCTGTAGACGCCACTGCACAAGACTCTTTATTCCTAATCTTCTGAAATCATACCATGGGTTTATGTGAGGAATAGATGGAAATTGAAGCTGTTATGAATGTAAGATCTTGACCTTTGCTTCTAGATCCCCTTAGTGTGTTCTTGAGAAGTAGCTGTCCAATCAGTGAACGAATCATTCTTTTGAGTTTATTTCTCATCTAAGTTTTTCATCTAATAATTATATTTTAATTTATTTCAGCTTTATTCATTCATCACAAATGTTTTTAATAGTTTTAGCTTTAGTTAACAATAATATCCCTGATCTGGACTACTTTCATGGTGCTTTTGGGTCCATTTCTTCCAGAAATGTATAATTATATAATTTAATAATAGTAACAATATTTACTGGTAGCATTTTAAAATAAGACCTTATCAGTAAACAGTTAATGCATTAACATTAGCCAACAATGAGCAATAATTTGTCACAGTTAATTTGTTAACGTTAGTTCATAAAAATACGGGTTATTTTTAGTTTGTTTGCTCGGGTTCATTAAATAATATTAACAGGTGCAATTTTTTATTGTAATAATGTTAGAACATTTTGAAATTAACATTTTAATTAAGATTAATAAATGCTTTAGAAGTATTTTTCATTGATAGTTCATGTTAACTAATATTAACAAATGGAACCTTAATGTAAAGTGGGTTACTGTTTATTTTTGTTACATTGTTACAGTGTAATTATATATTTAAGTACCGAGGAATATTAATTAACAACATGTACTTACTATAGGGTTAGGGTTAGTTGCATGTAGTTATGCATGATTTAATGTTATTGCTTTTGTAAGTATGTAACAAAAACAGTGTAAAATAGTGTTACCGTAAAGTGTTACCTCTTCACTTTTGTCGTAATGATAACTATATTTACTGTTTTTTTGTGTGTGTGTTTTCTTCAGCAAGTTCCCTGGATATCCTGATGAATGATGGTGAGGAGGAGAGCTCCTTCCTCTCGTTGCCCAACTCTGTCCTTCAGCGCCACTGTTTGACCTCTGACCTCTCTGAAACGGCAACCTCAGAACAGCAGCAGTTGCTGATACAGGTACGGCCCTGCGAGTGGTGTTTGCGAAGACAAGCACAACCGTTATGACTTATGAGTCTTCATACTAGGCATTCTGGGACTTTTGTCAGTTCTAAAAGGATCAGACACTAACTTGGCTAAAAATTCAGCATTAACCTGGACAATTAATATTATTAGTTGTGTTCACTAAGGCAAGCATCACTATTATTGTTGCTCATAATTCAGGGATTTGCTTCTAAAAATCATTCAGCACACTTTACTAGCCTGAATAGCAACGGTCGGGCAATCACCACCAACACATTTTCTCTAGAATCTGTGTACTTTAAAAGAAAAAGAAATAATACTTTTATTCAGAAAGGGTGCATTCATTTAATCAAAAGTGTCAGTAAAGACATTACAAAAGATTTCTATATCAAATAAATTCTGTTCTTTCATCCACAAAAATACGAAGCAGCACAACTGTTTTCAACATTGATAATAATCATGTTTCTTGAGCAGAAAATCATCATATTAGAATTATTTCTGAAGGATCATGTGACACTGGAGTAATGATGCTGAAAATTCAGCTTTGCATCTCGAGGATAAATTACACTTTAAAATACTCAAAAAAAAAAGTACTGTATTTTTGATCAAACAAATGCAGCCTTGATGAGCAGAAGAGACTTCTTCCAAAACATAAAAATATGCATTAAACTCTCAACCATCTGTTTCTGTGATTGTGTGTTGTGATTGAATCATCTTCACCAGATCACAACATGCAGGAGCTGGTTTCTGTGTGACCGGTCTGTTCTACATCTGTGTGATCTTTGCGTAATTGATTTTACAGTTTTCATAGGTCACAGCTAACAGGCAGCGCTGCCTTTGTGTTCTGTGTTTAAACAATGTTATCGGCTTTAGGGCTTCTCAGCGCAGCTGGTTGCTCAGGCTGTCTGTAAATGACCACAGGCTCAGTTTGTTTCAGTGTGAGATTCCCTCAGGGCAACATCTGCAGGCAAATCCCATTTCATTTAGTTGATTAAACTAGGGCTGCTATTTGCTCATTCACTGATTTTGTTTCTTAGACCATTTCAGATCTAAAATACCTCTTCAGTTCTCGAGCTTTAAATGGAAAGATTTATAAGAATATAATGAAGGATTGGACCACTGGTTGACAATTAAAACGAAACGTTTATGGGTTCTGAAGAAAATGTGTTTGCCCACCATGATGCTCAGGTTGGGGGTTGGTGCCACTGCTTTGATGTGTGGTTGTTATTTGGTTGCTTACAAGTGAAATAAGTCTCTGATATCCTGGGTATGGTTGCTTCAACCATTAAATTTAAATGTAAAGTCCACGCTAGAGGTAACTATAGCCAGTTTTATAACTAACTCTCTACTTTATTTGGTTGCAGAACACATTAAGGCAGAACATATGTTAGTAGGTCGTAGTTCTTCGTGAAGTAATGTGTAGTCACATATAACGTTTACCTTTAATGTTCCAATAGCAGCCTTCAAATATGTGAGCAGAATTTGTTTCAATTTATCCTTAATTCTAACTTTTGCCTCATAACTAACAGTAAAAATATGTTGCCATTGAAATACAGTACTATTCATGTAGAACATAATACATATATGTAATAACATTCTGAAACTGTATTTGAAATTAATAAGGATACTGAAAAAACATAAATTTAATTTTATTTGACATGCACAACACGGGCCGATGCACAAAGCGGTGTGCTGTTTAGCATGGGGTTTTGAAGAGCTACTAACAAAGTAATTTATTTACATAATGTTCTCGTTCTTAAAATATAGATGAGTGTATATGTCAACATGATCATGTATGTCTAAAGGATTGAAGTCTGTCGATCTTCGGTTTTATTCCAACCATTTCTCCTTATCGGAGGCTTCCAGAAATATTTAGATTATACATAGTTACATTTCAACAGTAACTTTGTGCTCCTTTACATCAAAACTGGGCTAAGTTGTAACTTGCGCATTTACCCCTGGTTGATAGATATGACTCTAGTAGCTCATCTGGAGTTACTTAACAGGATCCACTGTTGGTTAATGATACATTAGGAGTACAGTCCTCCTCTCTTTGATCTCCAGGGCTGGGTAAAGCTTCTCTCAAAAGGACAATCTAGAGTAATAGAGATTTGAGTGTGCTTGGGTTTCCAGTCTTTTCAACATACCGTCAGCACAGAAGAGATCCGATTGGCTGGAGATCACATGTATGGTTTGTCCAGGCCTCTGCTTTTCAATGCATTGACGGCTCTTCTCAATACAAACAATAGTTTAGACGTGGGATAGCTTTGTATGTGCTTCTCTAGATCTATCTGTGTTGACCAGGCAGTGTTACCTGTAGAGGTACAATGAGCAATCACTGAAATACAGGATTTAAAAGACATCAAGTTTTCAAATCTTCAAAAATAGCATCATCTCAAAGAGTTGGTATGTGCACATTTTTCCTGCGAAGTTTGAGTTGAGTGATTTTTGTTCTTTTGTGTGTCATCTGTCATCCATCAGTCACATCACTGATCTTTCTGTTTTCATGCTTTTCTGCTCCTTTCTTCCCTCTCGGTCTTTATTTCTGTGTCCCTGCACTGCCGTGTCTCCATTTCACCTGCACAGAAGGTTACTTTGTCCTGTTCCTGGACGTCTGCCTACGTAATTCCCTCTGATTCTTTCTTTGTGCTTAATAGCTAGCTGTGTGCTACTTGCCTCGTTCTGACGTCATCTTTACAGAACACATTGTACTGTAAAGTCTCTTATGTTCATAGTTCTCCTTGTTTGCTTAAATCTCTCTACTGGAGGTTTTGTAGTCATCTGAGGTCCTGAAAACTGTATCCGAGGTAGTTTGTGCCAGTAGATATAGTCACTTGCTAGTTAAAGGAATAGTTTAATTTTGTTTGTTTTTTACTCGTGTCATTTCAAAATATTTTCTTGTTTTCTTTTGATGAAATGTCCCGGCTGCTCTTTTTGTTTCCAACAAAATCATACAGTGACTTTTTTTTTTTTTTTAAGTCTGAACTTGTATTGAAATGATAAAATTGTTTTTGTTTTCCATGGAATAGTCATATGTGTTTGGGATGACATGAGTATATTGTGTAAATGACACCTGAAGAACCTGAAGAGCACTTTTCTCAGTAACCTGGTTGTTTCATTTTCATTTTAGAAAATCCTCCCACTTATGTTTAAAAGTCCTTCCTGCTTGTCTTTTAGTTTGTGTGTAGTTCAGGTCGTACAGCTGGCATTCATGGTTGAGTTTACACAGATTTCTTGTGTGTTTGTGCAGACGCTGCAAGAGAGAGTTTGTGAGTTCCAGGCACGCTTGCGCAACGAAGACGCAGCCAAACAACTCCTGCTACAGCGACTGCAGACACACGACCACCATTACGAGGAACATTCATCCTTTAACCAAGAACCTCAAGAGCAGCTCAGACTGAACGCCGTCCAGCTCAACCAAGCTGTGTCCCCTACAGGTGAGAAATGTGAAACTGTATAATTACACATCATTTATTGGTCACACTTTATATCAGGTGTATTTAACCATGTACTTGCATCAAAAAATATTGTTAGGTACAGTGTCCTTATTATTGTGTTCATGTTTTATTGCAAAACACTTCCTGCTATTGAGGTGGGATACGGGTACGTTTAGGGACCGGTTTGAGAAGGGTCTACAGTGGAATTATACATTAAATTACAGCTTTAATTACATGAAGGTATTTTATAAATAAGTACAATGGGGGAAAAAAAATATGTACGCAATGAGTGCATTGTATCAAATGATTAGTTTAAATGTTAATACATAGTTAAAAGACACTTAATATAACGTGGGACCAATTTATTATTATTATAAATGTTTATATTTATAATATTTTATTTAAATTATAATAGTTTATATTTCTATACATTTTATTATAAATATAATTTTTATATATATATATATATATATATATATATATATATATATATATATATATATATATATATATATATATATATATATATATTCGCTGTCAGGCAGAAACCTCGTATCTCCAAAAACACTACTTTTAGGAAATGGAAAAGTATTTTTAAAATAATTAAACCCCACGTTGTCAAAGTGGCTTTATATATGGCCAGACGCTTGCATCTGCCATTTATATTATTAACATTTTACCAAAATTGAGCTCAAATGGAGTTATAAGGTTTTTGACCAGTGAATGTCGGATATATGTTTTGTCCGTCATTAGAATGGCTGCATCTGAGGTTATAAGTGCATCACATTACGTTTTCATCAACTATTAGGTTATAAAGTTTCATGTTGCTATGTGGGCACTCAGTTTTTTCTGATGAAATATGGAGATACGAGGTTTACGCCTGACAATATTTATATAATATTAATAAAGCTGTTTATACATGTTTACATATATCAACAACATTGACACTGTTTTTAAACTGAATTGAATTAACACTGAACTGACTTGAGCTGAATAATTATACTGTTGTCTTTCTATAACCATTTGTTGCATTCTTTTGCAACCATTTGTTTCATTGTTGATGAATTTTGCAACATTAACTCTGTTATTTTTCTGTTAATTAGTGAAACAATCTTTATAAAGTGCTACATAAATGCAAGTTGACTTATCTTGTGACCTAAAAATTAGAAAAAGCTGCTTGCATGGCATTAAGTGTGTGTTTGTATGTGTCTCTTTGTAGGTGTGAGGAACTCTAGTGCTTTGACACAAAGGCCTTTGGATTTTCCCAGCGCTGTACAAGTGAGTAAAATTCACTCACAGGAGCAACTGCAAAAAGACGAGGGCGAACAACTCGCTCTAATTACAGGGCTGCGCACACAGGTACGTTACACACAAAGAATAGGGCTCAGTTTTCCAGCCAGATTTAGAAGAGCACTATCAGATCATTTACATTCCTCAGCCGCCGTGTATCGTGACCTTTTATGCATCGATATTCATTGTTTATGTCTGTTTGGATTAAAGAAGATTGATACCTCATGAATGTGAATGCATTAAACTTGCTGACTCATTTCTTTTTAAAGAGATTCGGCTTAATAATGCTGTTTGTTTGTGGTTTTGTAGGTCAAGGAGCTGGAGGAGAAACTAGTGGATCAGACACAGGAGGTGGAGAGACTGCGCTCTGAGCTGGTGAGAGACTGAGACCGGGATCGAGAGAGGGATTATTAGGGACACGGAAAGAGTTGTCACAGTTGTGTGGAAACACATTTCTATTGTTTTATAAAGAACACTGACCTGATTTAATTTTATGATGGGAGGTGGAGGGAGTGTTAACCTGGTTATCTGGTTTGTTGATAGCAGAGGAATGTGTCCCTGATCTGATCTCTAATTTTAGATTGGCGTGGCTGTACTTATCTGTACTTTGACAAATTTGTCCCCAGAAGCTAAATATGATGAGTCCTCTTCTCATTTGTAGTGAAAAAGAAAAGAAAAGTCAGTTCATAAAATAATTAACATTTTAATTTATTTAATTTTAGTTTTTTTTTTTACACAGAGCATTAAATGACTATACCGTTCAACAGACATTTATAATGTTACAAATATTAAATAAATGTTCTTTTGAACTTTCTATTCATCCGAGAATCCTAAAAAAGCATCATAGTTGCCACAAAAACGTTAAGCAGCATAACAGTTTTCAACATTATTGATAATAAGACATTTATTTTGAGCTGCAAATCAGCATATTAGGATGATTTCTGAAGGATCATCATGTGACACTGAAGACTGGAGTAATGATGCTGAAAATTCAGCTTTGCATCACAGAAATATATAAAATAGTATATATATATATATTGAATCCTATCTTCCCCCAATTCTAAGTATTTTTTGGGAGGGGGGTAAGGCTAGGCTTTGTAATTATAATTAGGTGTACATAAAATGAATTAGCTGAATGAGGTCTAAAGGTATATAGACTTGTAAGTAAATGTGTGTGTATGTATGTGTGTGTGTCTAGGGGGCGACAGATCTGGAGAAACAGCTCGAGGTGCTGGAGAGTGAAAACCAGCGGCTCAAACAGGAGCTGAGGGCCAGTCACACCCAGACCAGCTGCTCGACTGCCCACTGCCCGCACAGCCAGGTATACTCGCACTACCATAAACAGACCATCTTACTTTTACTGGTTAACCAATGAAAAATCGAAATCTTTCCAACCAGGTTGAGAATCACTGCAAACCTCAAATACAATCATACAATCCGATTGGTTACTTGATGCTTGAAATTAGGGCTGTCACGATTCCTCGAATAAATTAGAGTACGCTTTTAAAAAGTCCTTGATTGCAATTTTACCCGTGTCGAGTAACCGGCAAAATGCCAGAAGTGGCTCTTTCCATGGACGAGAATCCATGAACCGCATTATTAGACCATTTTCTAAGGCTGCACGATGTATTAAAACCATTTAAAAACCATTCTGTAGTATAGTGCTATTGTGAATTCACACAGGCTGATGTTCAATTAAATAAATGAATGCCTTGCGGGTTTAATATATATATGCTCTTTAATTATTAGATGCATGTAGGTCACCTAAGTGCGTCTTAGAGTGGCTCTGTTCACAGTAAATGCTGTTTATCACAGTAAATACTGTTATTTACATGAGTGAAATGCATCTCAAACTCCATCTCATATGCTGTGAGTGTAGGTTACTTATAACGTTCATCTGGGAACGCACAATTTCATTAGATTTGTGAGGTAAATAATTTTTAAACCAACGGCAACACAGTATCAATACTTTTCTAAATATGCAAACTGTTCATCGTGATTTCAAAATAAGTTTAAACCCTTGCTCGGAGTTTGCATGTTTTGATGTCCACATGTTCTTGTTCAAGAAATTGCAGTGGCTGTAGCACTTTTATCGATAAGAAGTGGCCAAATATTAAAGATTAAGTAAACATTTTGATTAAATGTCGTTTGGCCAATATTAAACAAGGATTTGATCTGCTGTAAAGTGTAACAACTCCAGGCTGCTGGCGCCCTCTGCAGGGCATTTGTTATAATACATAATGTACACATGATGATTGTTTATATTATATTATCTATTTGAACTGTATTGTTTTATAAAACCATATGATTACTTGCTATTGATGCTTTACATGAACCAAATATTATTGCCTCATTGTTATTATATATATGTATTTTAAGTCATTTTTAAGGCTATTGTTTTCTTAGGTCTATTTTTATTTAGATTTCTTGTCAAAATAATCGACCGATTACCAAAGAATCGTTAGTGACAGCCCTACTTGAAATGCTATCTACCTTGTGTTTATTCTCACAGCTGTTTATCCTCTATTTTGTCATGTAATGTGTCGGCCTCAGGATGTGGAGGCCCTGCGTGGAGAGCTGTGTCGTAAGGGCGAGGAGTGTCGCGAGCGAGAGCGGCGACTGGCTGCGCTGGAGCAGCAGGTGCAGGAGAGGACGGGTGTAGTAGTTCAGCTGCAGGAGCAGTTGGAGGAGGCCGCGCACCACAGACAGCAGCTCCAGAAGCAGCTGGAAGAGGCGTCATGCCACCGGAGCCAGAGCGAGGATCAGCTGACCTCTCGGCTTCGTGACGCTGAGGAAGCGCTGTCTCTCCAGGCTGCACAGCCGCTGCAGGTCAAGGTGAGAGTGTGTTCAGGTTTCATTGTTGATTTAAGATTGTTGAATGTTGGTTACACTTTCTTTTAAGGTGTCCTTGTTGCAGTGTAATTACCGTATTTTCCGGACTATAAGTCGCTCCGGAGTATAAGTCGCATCAGTCAAAAAATGCGTCATGAAGAGAAAAAAAACGCATATAAGTCGCACTGGACTATAAATCGCATTTATTTAGAAATTTATTTCACAAAATCCAAGACCAAGAACAGACATTTAATCTGGAAAGGCAAGTTATTCAACTACACAACAGCACACAGAACAACAGGCTGAATAGGTGTCTGATGTGTTAACGTAACACATTAACAGTTATTCAGCTACACAATAGCATAAAGAACATATACCTGCGAGACTGAATAGGCTAAATTAACATAAGCCAGCGAGTCCAACAAGTTACTGGTAAGCAAGTTCACCAAGCTTCCAATCTCATTCCACACAACACTGAATCAGGGGGGCAGTGTTCCGAAAGACATTGAAGCCGACCTGGGCGCCGCCATTGGCTAGCGGACCCCCACCTGCTGTTAGCATTCCATTGACTCCCATTCATTTTGGCGTCACTTTGACAGCGAATAACTTTACATCTGAGGCGTTTAAAGACACCGTTTGTCCATTATTTATTTCTAAAGAAACACGAAAATGTATAAAAGGCTCCATTACCTTGTATCTTACGTTATGGCCCCGTAGAAGCAGTTTTTGTAAAAATAGGCTAACGATTGCGTCATACCCGCGCGACTCTGTCGCACAAGTCGAGAAATTACCGTATGGACAGGCAGAGAAGCTCGCAATCAATCGGGAGGACGTGGAGGCATAAAGTCAAGGGAGAAGCCCATAGAGAGTGATAAAGTTGCTCCCGCTGCTAGCTCATGGACAGCTAATACCCACGCTCTCCGTCTCTGCGAGATTCGGAAGGGAATGATTCAGATTTCTCTCGGCACAGCTACTAGAAGACCTACAGGTTGCTCACGTCACATCTACGTCGTCAAGCTCAGTTTGAGCCTGCGCAGTTCGCCTTGCGATCAGGAAGTGAGTGCTTCTAATTGACTTCATTTCTCTCCGTTGAAACCTATGGGGTCGCTGTGTCCAGTTTATATACTGTCTATGCACTGAATCCATTAAATTCTTCCTCGGTGTCGCTTCTGAACAACTCCGCTAGCTAGAGCGCCCTCTCGCGGCTGTAGACGGTAATGTTTTCTCTTGGTTCATCTCAGTCAGTATGAATTCATTTTGATATACAAGTCGCACCTGACTATAAGTCGCAGGACCAGCCAAACAATAAAAACAAGTGCGACTTATAGTCCTGGAAATACGGTATATACAGTAGTCAGCTCTACTGCACCTTCAGACTGCATATATATATTCTCTCTAAGTTTAGGAGACCAAATAGCCTGTTAAGGCACATACTCAGGGCTGATGAACACCTACCGGTAACAAAATTAATGTGTCTGTTTCTCACTCTTCCTGCAGTATGTGACCAAGACGGTTGAAGTGGAGTCGGCTCAGTGTAAGCAGGCTTTAATGGAGGCCCAGGCCCGTAACCAGACGCTGCAGGAGCAGCTGTGTGTGCAGAGACAGCTCCTCAGAGAGCTAGAACAGCAGCTCCACGAGTCCCAGAGGACCAGCGGTCAGCTCCGCCAGCAGGTATCATCACACTCGCCTCCTGTCCCAGCCGCTCCCATACGCTCTTAGCAGTTGAGTGTCCTGGATTATCATGTGGCCGGGCGCTTCTCAGATCTGACCCCGTTTGTGGTCTGTTGATATCTGTTCACGTCTTCGCAAATCCCAAGTGTTTTGATTATAACTTTAATTGGGCCCTATGATATCCGGTTTAAATTTTTTCCCAAATTTTGTTTACATTTTTCTGGATTCCAGGAGTGGTTTAATTAAATGTTAATAATCTAAAGGGTTATTATTAGAGCCGGGACTTTAACGGGTTAATTAAGATTAATTAATTACACAAAAAATAACGCGTAAATTTTTTTTAACGCATTTTAATCGCACTTATTTTTGCACCGCGGAACGTTTCTCACTGGATGAGTTTAGGCGGACCGATTATACTGGAGCACCAATAGCGTTCATAACCGTCTATGTTCATAACTTGATAACTTCAGACAACAACAAACCACAGTGAACATGAACAAAGAAGCTGACGAGACCGCTTTGGTTGGCCCCATGGATGGGACATTTATTATAAAAAAACGAACGGATGGAAGCGTCGATAAGAGCATGGTTGTGTGCAAGCTGTGCAACAAGGAATTCGGAACGGCTATTGCTACACTTAATGGCAAAAATAGCACTGGTCTGCTGGACTTGGTTGAACAAAAATAAACAATATTTTGTTGCTTAAGCTTATGTATTCAGTCATTATTCAATGGTATACTAAAAATCCATGTGAAAAAAATTACTTCTCACTGTTTTCAGGTCAATTATTTATATGCGATTAATTTCGATTAATTAATTACAAAGCCTCTAATTAATTAGATTAATTTTTTTAATCGAGTCCCGGCCCTAGTAATTATCTAATCAATTGAATTCATAAAACTTTAACTTTTTAACAATAATATATCCGTATGAAGTGTTATATTTTGTAACTGTGTTTTAACTTTTCTAGATTCTGTTTTAGGATTTAATACTAAATAAACTGCTAAATTTATGATCTAATTTGATTAATCTTTTAAAATGTAATCAAATTAATTTGGAACAATTATGTTCTTTGTTTGGCAAAGTGCTGCATGACATAATTCTACTTTTTTTCATTAAAACTTGGAGGAAAATGTATATTGTGTGGTATTCTGTAAAAAATTAAGTTTTATTAAACTATTACCTTTTTATTATTTTGAGATGTGCATGTTACTGTGCACTAGTAATATAATTAATTTCTGCAAGTTAAACTAAACATTTTTTTTTACTGGTGGTTGCGAAGACGTGTGTGTGTCTGATGATAGTTTTCTCAAATGAAATGGTGAAATGCAGGTGAAGTGACTGTCAGAGCTGCTCTGGAGGTGAAGTTCATGTGTTCATGTCCTGATATAGCGAGACAGCAGACGCGTCACTCATGCTTGAGTGTGTGTAGTAGACGGAACTGCTCCGTTTATTCACACAGAGACTCACGCAGAACATGCAGACTTCATATTTTGCGGTTTAATATTTAAAGACACTTATCCATATCGCGAATTGTTTTAAGTTTACAGCCCTACTTTTATTTATTTAAAAAAAATCCCAGATTCCGTAACATTCCGAACTATACTGTAAATTCCATTCTGAATGACTGGGTTCCATGACTCTGGTTAAAGGCCTCTGTGATTGCGGTGTTGTGGAAGAGCATGTTAACGGCTCTCTCTCTTCACTTGCGTTGCAGCTGAGGATGGACCGCGGCCGTCTATATGGTCTGCTCTCCAAGGCGGTGGGTGGGGGTAACACAGAGGTCACCCACAGGCTCTCCAAGGTCAACCAGATTACTCTGCAGCCGGCAGGGGTCAAAGGTCAAAAATGTGTCATGGGTCAGATTGCAACTTTGATTATAGGAAAATATTTACTTGAGTTTTTTTTTTTTTTTTTTTTTTTTTTTTAAGAGCTAATTGCAATTGTAGATTCATGTTCGCTGATCCTCATTTTTGACCTATGAAACCCTGAAACTTTGCAGAGTAACTCGCTCACATTCTCTTCAGGGTCGTAATGTTGTGTTCTTGCAATAGTATTCCCATGATCTACTGTGAAATAGTTGATGTCACTCCGTTGTGTACTACAGATGTACAGTATTAATGGTGTGTGTGACCCCAGATGCCCCTCCCAAGTATGTGACCAACAAACCCCCACCCACCCCACAGGTCACTTGACCTATCTGCATTAAATCTGTCTAACAAATGACTGTGGTCAGTAGTAGATTACGTCTTTAATGCTGGTGGTGTTTGTGTTGCTTTGGTCAGAGATCTCAGAAATCATAACTGGCTTTGCTTGAAAGCAGAACGCCGGTTTTCTCTGTGCATCTGTGTTCATCTGTTGTGTGTAGATCTGTATAGGGGTGTTTACACTGACAGTGACTCTGATATGGTTCTGGACAAACTGCTATAATCAACCAATCACACAGGGAGTTGCAAATTTACTCGCTGTCATTGTAAAAGCTCCTTTAAAGGGACAGTTCACCCTAAAGTGAAAGTCATTTACTCACCCTGGTGTTGTTCTAATGCTGTATGTCCTCCTTTCTTTTATGGATCTCAAAAGGAGGATTTAAAAAAAAAAATGCCCTGGTCGCGAGAAGATGCAAAAGTATCACAACACATGCTGTATATTCCAAGTGTTCTTGGAGTGTACAATAGGGTTTGGTGAAAAACAAACTTCTTGACCTTGGCTGTTGGTCTTCTGTGCACGACATGCACGTTATTTAGACTAGTAGTTCACTATGTCTTGCCCAGAAAAAGCACACAAGTTGTGATAAATAAATAAATAAATAAAAAAACTACAACATGAAATACAACGCCTAGAAAAAAAGAGTAACTGTGTACTTTCTTTACTAAGTCAAATATCACTGGACCAGAACAGAATGACAGTTGACAGATG
The DNA here is from genome assembly GCF_949152265.1 of Phoxinus phoxinus. NCBI lineage: Eukaryota > Metazoa > Chordata > Actinopteri > Cypriniformes > Leuciscidae > Phoxinus > Phoxinus phoxinus. Next base: position 5,076,440 of record NC_136883.1, on the reverse strand, counting down.
TGAACGTGATAAGTACTTGCTACGACGAACAAAACTGATATATTCACCTCAGAGAAGAAGGTACATGGGTTGTATGGCAAGATGGAGTTTCATGAGCGCACAAGTCGCGCAGCCATGCAGAAAAGACCAACGGCCAAGGTCAAGGTTAAAAAATTCACTAAATTTTGGTAAATAAACTAAATGCACTAAATAAACACTTGGAATATCCTGCACATGATCATTCTGTGATACCTTTGCCTTTTTATAAAATGCTTGATGCTGTGGCTATTCCCTACCTTTATATGGACAAGCGCGAGTGTGACATTAGGTGTGTTTCCATTACAGATTTTTTTTTCTAAATGTCGTCAAAAAACGATTGCGAAATGACAGCGTTTCCATTAACCGATGTTATGCGACTAAAACGTCATATATTTTTTTCCAAGTCATTCCAAAAATCATGGCAATGGATGTTGGTAGGTTTAGGTATATCCCAGCCACTGCACTGGCCATTATTATTATTATTAATCGAAGGAGATGTATGTGTGTTATTCAAGCTTTAATGGCAAAGAAAGACCCTTAAACTTGTGAGCGGCACATATGAAGTGTTTCTGGGTGTTTCTCCCTCATTTCTGCTTCGAGGTCTTGAGTGTAGCATTTCTTTGAGGTTTAGAATCCAGTATTCCTAGAATTCTTTTGTCTTTTATGAATTTAATAAAGAACTGTCTCGAATTCTGTCCAAACACACCACGTCATCTATGTCAGGTGACCATAAATGTTTCCATTGCAGCTTTGCGAAAAAAATGTTTTCGAATTGCCTGAAAAAGCACCTTATGTGAGCGTAAAAACTTTTTTGCGATAAATGGAGTTTTTTCGAAATTTACATGTTTCCATTGGTCGTATTTTCAATTTCAATTTGCGCAATTTGAAGGGTAATGGAAACGCGGCTACTGTTTTGTTAAAAATTCTCCTTTTGTGGTTCATAAAAGACAGATCTTACGGCATTAGAACAACACCAGGGTGGGTAAATGACTTCCATTGTAGGGTGAACTATCACTTTATGGTGTAAATTACCTTATATGTAACTCCTCATGTAAAACATTCACCGTTTGAATAGAGCTTATGACCTTAGTGTAACCTCAGTGTTGACCTCAGATTCAGATGTGTTGACGGCAGTGTGTGTGTGTGTGTGTGTGTCAGATCCTGGTGTATGAGGGTGAGATGGAGAGAGCTCAGGGCCAGCTGGAGGCAGAGATGCAGAGTCTGGAGGAGGAGAAGAACAGAGTGATCGAAGAAGCTTTCATCAGAGCGGAGAGCGAGATGAAGGCCGTCCATGAGAACCTAGCAGGTGAGACAGTGTGTGTTTCAGTGAAGCTCACAAAACCTGTCAATTACAGGCTGTATTTCACCTTCAAATAAAATAAAAAAAACGAAATTAGTAGGGGTGCACGATTCAGAAAATGTCACGATTCGATTCGATTCCGATTTTTAGGCTCAAGATTCGATTCAAAATCGATTTTCGATTCAAAACGATTCTCGATTCAAAAAAACGATTCACAGTATGTAAATGTAGTTTAATTTTTCCTATGTGATTGATTGTAGTAGACTAGGGGTGTGCAAAGCAGCCGATATTTGTATCTGTATTTGTTGAGGGGGGAAAAGTATTTGTATTTGAGTAAAATTCAAAATAGGCGTAAAAAAAATAAAAAATTGCGTTACACTTCTAATTTACGTTATAGTGTAAGTATTCTTTAATTATATCCATTATAATAATTATGGATATGCAATATTGGTTGATGTTTTTCCATAAATCCAGCAATGAAACAAGGAACGTCATTGAAAAGAAAATAACATAACAGCCATTACCTCATCCATGGTTAAACCAACTACTAATGAAATACCATTGTGAACATTATGAAGCCTACAGCCTACATCTTGCTGTCTGCAAAAGACAGAGTAACTTAAACGTACCATATAACTCCCACACGTGCATACAATTCGACACAACTACACAAGCATTTTAAACCTTTTTAACCGAAAGTTAACGTTACTCTGTAAACAAACAGCCTATTGTCTAAATTACCGCGCTAAACAGCTGACGTAAACAGAGCGAACATGAGAGCCCCCGACTGCAGATGTCAATAATCTCCCGATCAATCTCCGCTTCCCGAAAGTTATAAACTGCCTCAGGAACCCAGTTAAGGTACAAAAATCTGTTCAACAAAAATAGTGATGGAGTTAAGTGTTTTTTCGCTCAGCCGAGCCCTAGCTCTCTGTCAGCCTGTGTCCGTCCGTCACTCACTCACTCATCCGGTCACGCACTGCGGTATTTTTAATCTTAATCTCTGGGTGATGGCGTACCATGGGATTTCTCACGTTTGTGGTGTTTCCAAAATACTTAACTTTTGCTTTGCAAAGCAGCATGAGTCCTATCAAGTTCCGTCTTTCCCTCGAGGTTATAAAAGCCGAAATGCGCCCAAATTATCGCCTTCAGTGAGGATGGAGCAGGTTGAATAATTCTTTCTGTGAGGTTTGCGCCGAATGACGTTTGCTGCAATTCTTCTTTTGTTATGACAAGCGTGTGCAGGCGTCAGTGTGAATTCGACGCAGCGCCATCTATAGGAATGCTGAGCTAAACTCATTTCAGGACAATATTAACACGGCAAAAATATATATATATATGAATCGATTTTTGGAATTCTATGAATCGATTCTGAATCGGCAAAGCTTGAATCGCGATTCAAACGTGAATCGATTTTTTTGCACACCCCTAGAAATTAGTGATTATATTGTCCCATTAGTGATTTATATTGTCCCATTAGAACCTTTAAGATGTCTTGCATTGTGACATTTTCATAAATTCAGCCTCAATGCATAAAATAGGAAACACTTGTTAAACATTACATGTACTTAGTATAGAAATAACATTAAATTATGCATAATTACAAGCAAGTAACCCTAAACCCAACCCTAACTCTACATGTTGTTAGTACATGTTTTTAATTAATATTACTCCGTACTTATTTGTGTACCACGGACACCTTAAAATAAAGTTTAAACAAAACTATATTTAAACTAAAATATGTATAGGCATTTGCTGCTTTATATTAAAATTTTAATTACATTAAAATCATATTTTATTAGTAATTTTATTACTATAGTATTTTTAAAGACTTGTATACATATGCAGTTTTTTTATTGCTTAGTAATTACTCATTATTTAATCTTGACAATGTGTCTTGAGATTCCATTTTTGGAAACAACTTGGAGACTTTTAATAAACAACATTCCTCAGGGCTTTTAGTCAAAAAAATGTGTGCTCATTTGGCGTAAACCTTATTGATTCTTCACCTTAATCAGAGAATATTGGAAATGACAAAAACAAAGCTGGCACAAAAAAAACTAAAATTATAAATATCACAATTCACAATTTGAGAGTCATAACTATATAATTTTTATATATTTCATTGGTAACACTTTACAATAGGTTTCATTTTTTAACATTAGTTAACATGGACTAAGAATTAACAATACTTCTACTTAGTAACAATACTTAGTTAATGCATTAACTAATGGTAACAAATGAGACCGTATTGTGAAGTGTTACCATTTCATTTGATAAAGTTTACTGTTTGTCTTTTGATCTTGTGGTAAACATGAACTACAACTGCGTCTAATGGTGTGTTTGTGCAGGTGTGCGGATGAACCTCCTGACCCTGCAGCCGGCCCTGAGAACCCTCACCTGTGATTACAACTGTCTGAAGAGACAGGTGCAGGACTTCCCTTACATGCTGGAGAAGGCCATCACTGAGGCCAAGCAGGAGGTGAGACCACACAAACACACCAGCCTGACCACAGCTCGTACACACTGCAGCTGAATTCAGTCGTCAGTTCACCTTTTAGTGCTTAATTGTGAATATATGTGAATTATTTCATAGTTATCTAAACACCCCTTAAACCAGGGGTCGGCAACCCGCGGCTCTTAAGCGCCGCCCTAGTGGCTCCCTGGAGCTTTTTAAAAAATATGAAAATGAAAAATATCCCTTTCGCATGTACGATTACACCAGTTTTGGCTGGTCCCTGGAGTGTACGATCACACCGGTGTGATTAGAACGCTCAGTGCATCACGTGATCAACTGCTAAATTGAAACGTGCGTTGGCTGGCGCTGAGCCAGAGACGGACGCGCTCAGTGCTTGTCATATATCACAACTATTCAGTGTTTTCAAACACATAATGGTTATTTTAGGTTTAAGACATTTAAGAATCACATAAGTACTAAAAAAAACAATGAATTTGATATAAATTATACACTGATGTCTATGGAAGTGGCAATAATAATCCTTTATAATATAAAAAGACGACACGTTTTATTCATATCAGATACACATTGTGTAAGTAGCTTTACATTTTACCCTATTCTTCTCCCAGTTCACCAGCCACTTACTTTCATGTATTTCGGGAGAAGTGGATGAATTGACGTGTTGTAAATCCAACAGATAAGTTACAGCTCAACTAACGCGATCGTTATAAAGGTGTTTATACAACAAAAACATCCACATGCACATATTTGACAATCGGAATATCAGTGTTTCATACTATAGATAATAAATGTGTGAATATTTTTAATAAAAAAGGAAAAATTACATGAAAGCAGATCATCATTCATTCAGCGCTGTGTTGTGATTGCGCTGTGTCACGTGACAAGCAATGACGCGTAACCATGGAAACAATAAAGTGACAGAATCGAAACAAAGGTCGCCTTGCTCATTACCGGTATTTATTCGTAGCATACTTATCATTTTGATACTAGGGGGCTAATAAAGCTAATATAGACACTAACAGCACGTGTTGCCTTCATTATAAGGCTTTTTATTTTTTGCGGCTCCAGACAGATTTGATTTTTTTTTTTTTTTGGTCCAATATGGCTCTTTCAACTCTTTGGGTTGCCGACCCCTGACTTAAACCTCCATACACAAAAATCTTAATTGAGGTATGTAACTGAGATATTTTGAGTTTGCACGCTACACCTGTGGTGGGTGTGTGTAATTGTAAATCTTTTTGTTTTGTTACCTTTCTGTGCCCATCATCCGTAATTTCCACCACTTAAGACACTCGCCTGATGGCGTTTTATTTCTTTTGCGTCTTCGTTGCCTCTCATTAAGAATTGAGCTTTGTCTGTGATCACAGATCTGTCAGGTGATTGGAGAGGTGAGCAGTGCAAACCAAGAACTCCTGCGGAAATATAAGCGGGAGATGAACCTGAGGAAGAAATGCCACAATGAACTGGTGCGCCTCAAAGGTGAGACCTGGGAATGGTGTCTGGGAAGCATTACCTCCACAAAATGTTGAATTTCTTTGAATCAAATGAGATATTTACATTCTAATTAGGAAGACTTTATCATCTTGTTTTTCAGGAAACATTCGTGTGTTGTGTCGCGTACGCCCCGTGTGTGCTGGAGAAGCAGATGCTGCTGACACCAAAAACCTAGTGACCTTTGACCCTGATGATGATGCTGTTCTCTACTTATCCAATAAGGGCAAGCTCATGACCTTTGAACTTGACAAAGTCTTTCCCACTCAGGCCACTCAGGAGGAGGTTAGTCCCCGAACTCATTGTTTCTCGTATGGTTATATTTCCTGTATCAGTTGTTGTTATTATACAGTCCCTTCTCTTGTGATTGGACAGGTGTTCCAGGAAGTGCAGTCTCTGGTCACTTCCTGTATTGATGGCTTTAACATATGCATCTTTGCTTACGGGCAAACCGGCTCTGGAAAGACCTACACTATGGAGGTATGTTAACTGCGTTGACTGTGATGTCTATTCCTTTCATATTTGTGAAATATCTACTCAGTGCACATCATCAAAGTAGATGCATATAGTGCAGTTCATAAGTTTGCAGTAGGTGGGATTATTTTAATGTTTTTTAAAAAGAAGTCTCTTCTGCTCACCAAGGCTGTATTTATTTGATCAAAAAATACAGTAATATTTTGAAATAATATTACAATTTAAATGTTTACATTTTCTGTTTAAATGTATTTCAAAATGTAATATATTCCTGTGATCACCCCCCAGTCTTTAGTGTCACAAAATAGTTTTATTTAATTTATTCAAAAAATAGCATTACATTTTGAAATCAGTCATTTATCGATTATCATCTGTAGCATATTGGTTTTCAAATTTGAGTGAGTACTTCATGTCTCTGTGTGTCCTCTAGGGGGTCCCTGAGGACCCTGGCATTAACCAGCGTGCTCTGCGGCTGCTCTTCTCTGAAGTGTCTGAGAAAAAGCCTGACTGGGACTATAAGATCACTGTCAGCATGGTGGAAATCTACAATGAGACACTTCGGTGAGAAAACCACACACAAGTAGAGCCACACAGTGGAAGTAGGAGGTAGAATTTGATGATTATCAAATGTTCTCTAGATGAGCTGTCAGTGTGTGAGCGGCTGTGAGCACGTCACTCCCGACACACTGCAGCATATTCAGCACTCTTATATAATTGTCCCAGTGTCGCTGTGAAGTGTGTGTGTGCCACATGTTCTGCTGGTCAGCAGTTATGTAAAAACAGATTAGATTTAAAATCTCTCAGGCCATCTGTAAGACATAAACAGATCACAAATCACTTATCCAGTTCTGCTGGTCCTGTCTGTTTGTCACCTCACTTTCCCTTCCTGCTGGGTTACGTAACTCCAACAGATGTGTGCAGGTTCTGATTCTGCTTGCCTTTAATAATCTGTGCCCCAAATTCATATACACTAGTATCTTTAATCATAATATTTTCCCCTCTCTCTTACATTGAGCTCTTTTCTTCTCTGATGACGTATTTACTGAGATCGACCAATAGCAAACCACAACCATCCAATCAATTCCCAATGAACAAAATCAAGACCCATCCTAAAATGTGTTCTTGTTTGAGAAGCAGTTTCACTCTGATATATGTCACGATAGGGGAGAAAACTTCTGCAACTTCCAACATTTTGTTGTTGAGTTTCAGCAATGCTTCCGAATACAGCAGCTGGTTTGGTTTTATTCATTTGCATTTATCTGAATCTGTTTTTAGGAACCTGTTGGGTGACAATCCCAATGAGAAGCTGGATATAAAGATGTGTCCAGACGGCAGTGGACAGCTGTATGTGCCAGGACTCACAGAGTTCACAGTGGAGAGTGTGGAGGACATTAACAAGGTGAAAGCTCACAGCATCTGAACCGCCTGCCGTTATTATCCACACTTGAGAACCGGCTTTAGTCCACAGGAATATAACATTAGATCAAATTAAGTTCAATGAACTTATTGTTCTTTTTGTATTGCAAAACACTTGTAGGTGAAGTCTAAGTGTGGGTTAAAACTAAAGGGAAGGGTCAACAGTAACAGTAACTGTAGATGTGATTACATTAATTGCAGCTGTAATTACATGCAGGTCATTTTTAAATATACAACTAAGTACAATATAAAAACAATGTATCAAATGTTTAATTCAAATGTTAGGACATAGTACATAGTTAAAGACACTTAATATAAAGTGGGACCTAAAATATTATCCTTTTTTCAAGGAAAAGGTAGCACATGCATATTTTTCAAGCAAAAAAATTAGCTTGTTAGGCCAGTTTGTCGGTTTTGTTTGACAAGACGTTAGTGGAGCTTGTCCATAGATACTCCGCTCTGAAAACTGATAAAATATATACTTAATATAAATATAAAAGCATAATTTACTGTTATTACTATTGTACTCTAAGAACATGTAACAAGGACAATTAAAAGTGTTACCAACATTTTTACGGTTTAATACTAATAACTACAAAAATAGCTAGAAAAGTGAAGCTAGTTGTGTGTTAATGCTCTCTGAGAGAATCCACCAAGATATGAAATATTCAGTGCTCCAGTGCAAGGTCTTGTCGTATAGACAAGCGTCAACCCATTTTAGCCTAATCCGTTGTTTATAACCTTTACTCTGCAGGTGTTTGAGCTGGGTCACATGAACAGGGCAACAGCGTGCACGAATCTAAACGAACACAGCTCGCGCTCTCATGCCCTCCTTATCGTCACAGTGGCGGGTTTCAACTCTTCAACGGGCCACCGTACCTCAGGTACACACACAGTCCTTTTCAATTGTTTTCAACACACAGTTCGATTGAAACGCAAATATGAAACAATCACATGTCAATTGCAGGTAAGCTAAATCTGGTGGATCTGGCCGGCTCAGAACGGATTGCCAAATCCGGCGCCGAGGGCAGCCGTCTGCGCGAGGCTCAGTGTATCAACAAATCACTGTCGGCGCTGGGTGATGTTATCAACGCCCTGCGCTCCAAACACTCGCACGTGCCCTTCAGGAACTCCCGCCTCACGTACCTTCTGCAGGACTCGCTCAGCGGAGACAGCAAGACCCTCATGATGGTGCAGGTGCGTCACGTCAGCAGGGTTACAGTGGCACTCCAAATCTCCACACATTTTGAGTGGATTATAATGGATTTATGGGATAAGACTGTACTTTGTACAGCATGAGCAGGCACAGTGTTTTAAGCAGTTTTGTGCACACACTCTCCTGTTTGTTTTATGCTAGCTAATCGCCATTGAAAGAGAACTTTGTCATGGACTAATGGAATCATAAAAGTCTGTCGTAGTTAAGACGAAATGAAATCAAAATGTATTTAATTTACCAGTAAATGTTCCCTGGTCATTTTGTGTACAATTTTCCAGTGGGTGTAATGCTGCCTGTTCGCACCGTGTCATAATTACTAATAATAATAATTAATCATTCGTTACATTTATATAGCGCTTTTTCTGAGACCTCAAAGCGCTTTACATAGAAGAGAGGAATCTCCTCAACCACCACCAATGTGCAGCTCCACTTGGATATTGCACCAGAACGCCCACCACACACCAGCTTGCTGGTGGAGAGGAGACAGTGATGAAGCCAGTCAGTATATGGGGATGATTAGGAGGCCATGATGGACAGAGGCCAAGGGGCACATTTTTAGGGGATTTTTAAGGACCACAGAGAGTCAGGACCTCGGTTTAACGTCTTATTCGAAGGACTGCGCTCTTTTGTCAGTATAGTGTCCCCGTCACTACACTGGGGCGTTAGGACCCACACAGACCACATGGTGAGCGCCCCCTGCTGGCCTCATTAGATGACAATACAGTACTTTCTACTTAAAGCTGTTCACGTCATAAGATACATTTTTATTTAATAAAAATGTTAATTTAAATATCTGCTGATTAACCAGAGCCACATGGACAGGGTAAATTATGATGATATAGCTCAATGTACACAATGCAGGTACATTAATAACTGAGAAATGCATAACATTTAGTGAAACACTTTGTATGTTGTCATGCTAGATTAGCCCTCTGGGATGCAGCTTCTCACACCAGTTAAACTGTGATGTTCCTCTCTCCGTCTCAGGTGTCTCCTCTAGAGAGTAACGTCAGCGAGTCGGTGTGCTCTCTGAAGTTCGCTCAGCGCGTTCGGACTGTTGAGATCGGCCCCTCGTCTTCCTCACGCCGCCAAGCAGAGAATTCCTCGACGTCCTCCTCACCAACACATGACAGCGTGGAGGTACACAATCACAACTACACACATTCTCACATGTTCATGTCTGAGAAAAACCTTCTCTGAGATCTGAATGAAAGGTCTCAAGTCCTTCACCCACCACTGTTTCTCTGCCACAACACACTCACTGTTCCACTTTCCCTGCTCTCCGGTTTATATTAAAAACAGGATTTGTGTAGGAACTTGAGTTGTAGTGCTCACAAAGGCAACACAATCCAAACCCAGTCTTTTGTTTGTCTAAATTAGTTGAAGATGTAGCACACTGTGATAACAGTAAACCTCTGTTGTGCAGATTTGTTTGCCAAAAAAAATAAAAGGAATTTGGTTACATTTTGAAATATTAATTAAATTGTTAACTTGTAATCAAATGAAGGCAAACAAAATAACTAATTAATCAAATCATGAATCCAAATGACTACAACAGAGAATTTATGAAAAAATAGGGCTGTATTATTGTAAAAAATAATAAATTGTAAAAAATGTAGTGTGAATTCAATGTATTATTAGTCATGCTTTCTGATTATTAAAATGTAATTAAACCATTAAAATGGAATCCAGAAAATGTGGTATTTGTGAAACTATGAAATGTACTTTTTTTGTTAAACTTTTATTAAATTGTTGTTAAATTGTATACGTTTCATGATTTTAATTAATTAGACTTGCTTTTGCTTTTTAATTTAACCATTAAAACAGAATAATCCAGAAACATTTTAATTCAAAACTCGGGGGGGATTTAAAACTCCAAAAGGAAAATTGGAAACTGAAAAAAAATAAAATAATAATTCATAGGGCCCTAAAATGTAACTTTTTATACATTTTTAGGCCAATAAATGTTTTTTGATTTAAATGTCATAGGGCCCTACACATGCAGGCCAACATCAGAAAATAATGTTTGTTTTTGTGCTGTAGCTGGACTCTCCTCCCGTGACCCCTGTGCCCCTGCCCATCTCAAGAGCCAGCAGCGCAGGTTCAACCCTCTCCTCCACTTCTAAAACCCCCACCACCCGACGCAGGTCCCACAGTCAGCTGTCCGCAGGTGAGCCCACAGAAGCCAATGCAAAAACACCACCTTCTAGAAGATGCTGATGGATCTTTTGCCAATAATCTCATACAATAATGTCATAACCGCAGCCTTGATAAACATCTGACATGGAACATTGAGTACAGGTCACACTATGTGAAAGGGACGTTTGTTCTTTGCATTGTGACGCTGTAATTGGTTGGTTTCCAGATAGTCAGGTAGACAGAAGCAGCCCATTGGTTGGGGACGGTGGGCAGGTAAGGTGGGGTTTAATGTGGTTGGTCGCTTGGCATGAAACGCTCAGCATGGCATGGTGCCCCACGTGTCACCTCGTCAATGCCCACCCATCTAACACAGCGCCTTTAACCCCAGGAAGCTTTGTGTGTGTGTGTGTGTGTGTGTGTGTGTGTGTGTGTGTGTGTGTGTGTGTGTGTGTGTGTGTGTGTGTGTGTGTGTGTGTGTGTGTGTGTGTGTGTGTGTGTGTGTGTGTGTGTGTGTGTGTGTGTGTGTGTGTGTGTGTGTGTGTGTGTGAATTGGGATCAGCTGCTGTTTTTGTTTTGTTTTCTTTGGTCTTGTACAAGCTTACTGTTCTTGTCCAGTTGATTTGTACCTGTTGTCTTGTGGTTTTGGGAGCACTGTATTCACTGTTTGTCTTTGTTAATGTTGATGTGTGTGAGTAAAAGAGTGGCGAAAAAGAGTTTGGTTGTTCTTTTTCTTTATGTCTTCACCTACAGCTCTGCTTTTGGTTGGCTGGGCTGCCCTGTGGTGGTGACAAAGGATAACACAAAAAATGTTTGTGACAAATGTGATTTCATTGTTATCATGTGAGAACAAATGAGTCACAGAAATGTTCAGTACTGATTACAGTAGCTCTGTTCCAAACCCCTAGTGAGTACAGCAATACAGAGGAATCTCATTCCCATCATATGTGCAGTGTAGGGCTGTCCGTTAAACGCGTTATTAACGGCGTTAACGCAAACCCATTTTAACGGCGTCAATTTTTTTATCGCGAGATTAACGCCTAGCAAACTTTGTCGTTTTTTTCACATGCTTTTGCTACAACTAGTAACGTTAATAAAACTACAACACCACACCGGATCTAGCTAGACCAGAAACAAAACAACAGGCACGCCGCACACACTTGTTTCTGCGAACCGGCCAAAGAGTGGACGAGAAGCGCAGCCGCGTCTAGGACAACTCGTATCGCACATCAGACGCGCACTTTTTCAGTTTATGGCCAGCAATAAAAACGCCGAATGGCGCCGCCGGTGTGTGTACACTCATAGAGAATAATGTGTTCGAATTTTAAATAAATTTTCGGCCGGTGTGCGACTGCGACCCCCTTTAACGTTACGTTTTGAATGGATGAATGATGAGCGCGAGACGCCAAAATGGATGCCAATAAGATTCTGAATGGAAAGTTTACTTTTATAAAGTTGCCAAATGGTTCAATTGACAAGACCAAAGTGATCTGTGTGTCTGCCGCAGCACGTCCAGTCTGAAATACCACTCGATGGCCAAGCAAACACACCGCTGATGCGTTTCTACGCCCACTCGTCAACATCAGTAACGTCACCTCGTCAGTATTTCTTTCACCCTTTTATTGATGGACAGTGTTACATTGTGTGAGAGATTATTTGCTCCAAGTGAGAATGTTAGTGTGGAATTGAACACAGTATATGCCAATGTTGTTTCCAATAAAAAACATTTGCACAAAGCAAGCCGATCCACTTTTCCATGTTGATAAGAGCATTAAAATGAGAAAAAATAATGTGACAAAAAGAAATCAAGAGACATTTAGAATAGATAAAAATGTGCGATTAATCGCGAGTTAACTATGACATTAATGCGATTAATCGCGATTAAATATTTGAATCGTTTGACAGCCCTAGTGCAGTGTGATGGAAATGATGAGATTCCTCTGTATTGCTGTACATCAAGGTAGCTCACTAGGTTTTTGGAAATGAAAAAGAGATTAGAACGCCTCTGTAAAAAAAAACTGTTGCAATGACCACATGCAAATGTTTATGTCGATCTGAACGGATGCAAAATCTAAAATATTTCACTTCGTCTGAGCAGGCCTTGAATCCGAACACATTTTACTCTATTGTCAACATTTCTCTCGTTTTTCCCACAATCGTGGATCCTCTGTAAATGCTGCCTTTACAATTTGGCCATAACGTGTTGTACACTGTGTAGGGATGAGGAGTAATGAGTAACAAAACTAAATCTTGCCGCTGTCTGAACCGTAAGACGAGCTGTGTAATCCTCCAAATATGGTAAAAAATAGTGTGCAGAAGCTGAAATCTAAGTGGAAGATGATTCTTCTGTTGTGTGGTCTCCATTGCAACAGTGTGCTGTATAAGCCCTGTGTTTCCTGGACACTGGAAAAGCTTCATGCATTAGTCATGACTGCGTATGTAATTCCCACCCTTTTTTTCATTCGTTCACAGGACGAATGAAGATGACAGCGTGAGGAACCGCAGAGAGCTGCCGTCCATCCGCCAAACCTCTCGACCAATCAGCTCCTTTCTTGAACGAACCAATGAAAGACCTGCTTTTCCTTGCTTGCTGGCAGGGGAGGAGCTTAACCGGCGAATCAGGGTTCATGTTGGGAACTGTGACTTCTTCTGATTGGAATGTCTGATGTAATTTTAAGATGACGACCTCTCCCGCTGACCTCTCCACAACGCCTGCTGCCTCAAGACGAGAAGACCCTTCCGTTACGGCAAAGTGTTTCTGGGCAATAATGCACTTTATTCTAGTCTAGGCTGTCATTTGTAATGTTACGGAAATGCGATTGATTTCTAGAAGCTTGAATGTACGTGTATGTATATATTCATTTGTCTGAGCAAGATTCAAATTTTTATTCCTCGATCTTGAAGAGATCTTGCTGCTTTTTTTTTTTTCTTGATTTTTTTTTTTTTTTTTTCTGCAAGAACAAGTCAAACTTTCACACCTGATAAGCTTTGAACAATTCTGTGTTTTAATAGTGGCAATAAGAAATCATGCAAATGCAAAGTTTGGTCTCTTAGTAGCATTTTGTCTTTTTGTATATAGAAACTTGAAGGCCATTCAAAGCCCAGACTGTCTTCCTGATCTATGCATGTGTTCAGAGTGGGCGCTCATTCATTTTTAGGACAATCATTAACAGTTTTTGTGCAGTGAAGTCAAACCACGGCGGTATACAGTGTTTGCTGGACAGGACGAGGATCAGAAATGACTCCACACTGAGCGCACAGAACGTCCTCAGTGTACGGACATTATCCTCAGCTTCTTCTGGGGTCTTGCTTGCTTGTGTTCACATTGGTGTATGTTTGTATGCAGTTTTGTTTTTGTACACTGTTTTTAATAAATGCTCCAAACCATATTTTGGGAGAAATTCTTCCTTTCGTTGCATTTTTTTTGTTCAAAAAACGTTTGGACGTGAAATAGTCAAAACTCTGGACGTGACAGAAAACAGCATCATTCCAAAACTGTTCTTCTGACAGACTAGAGGAAACCTGTGGACAACACTGGGGTCTCTGCCGCTTCCACAAGGGGGCGCTGGTTCAACAAATAAACACAAGTCTAGTGTAAGGACTCCGTGTGCAGCTATAATCAGTCGTATGTTGGGCAAATGTATTTATTTTTTTAATATGAAAATGTCTGTTACTATATAAAGTCTTTTTTTAATGATCGGCTCAAGGATGATTGGCCTCACAGACTAATAACCTCATACAATTTGCGTATCTGTGGGCAGAAAAAGTTAAATCCTCCATTTGCACAAAATTATTATTAGTAATTTGCATTAAACATGTCCATGCATGACCATATAAGGAGGGGACAATCTAAAGGTGGATTATTGTCACACAAATGTTAAGTTATAATTTGATATATGCATACATTATACAGTTGAAACTCGAAAAATTAGAATATGGTGCAAAAGTCAGTTTATGAAAACCCCAAATTTAAAATTAGAATATTGTGAAAAGGTTTTCATAAGCTGTAAGCCATAAGCATCAAAATTATAACAAATAAAGGCTTAAAATATATCACTTCGCATGTAATGAGTCTATATAATATATTAGTTTCAGCTTTTGTTGAATTACCGAAATTAATGAACTTTTGCACCATATTCTACTTTTTCGAGTTTCACCTGTACATTCATGTATAAAAAATATAATTTAACATTTCAGTGAAATTATTCCACCATTAGATTGTTCCCTCCTAATAAACACTTGATGAGAATTTTGTGAAATGTAGTTTATTATAAAAACTGCTGTCACTTGACAAATAATATATACAAAGGCATTACAGTGCATGTGATTTTTACACTTATTTTCCAAATTAAGAAATGAATTCAAGTGACTATATTACCATTTTGAAATACAAGTATACCCAGTGCAATCAACTGTCCATGTACAGTATGTAAGAAATGAAAAATATTATGTACAAAATGAGATGATCCAAAATAATCCAGACAGTGTTCCCATGTCAAATACAATATGGCAAACTCCAATATAAGTGCATATTTGTATGCATTCAGTAACATTTGCTTTGATAATGCAGTTGCATTTCATGTCACGGCTGAAGTTGACTGACTGACAGGTCTTCACTATTGAGAGTGTCTCGGCGTCTGTGTGTCTATACAGTGTGTGTGTGTGTGTGTGTGTGTGTGTGTACAGTGTCTCAGATAGCAGACTGGAACTTGTTCATGTTTCTCTGATGCATACTGTGATGCCTGACCAGCTCATCCGAGCGAGCGAACTTCTTCTGACAGCTGGGCCAGCGGCACGTAAACGGCTTCTCGCCTGAGAAGACACAACACACTTCACTGATGTGCTGTAATGGGAACAATCCATATCAAACCAATAGATCGAATGTTTTTTGAGAAGTTGAAAAAGGCGTACGCACTTGTTTTACCTGTATGAGTCCGAGTGTGGGTCTTAAGGTGGTCTGAGCGTGAAAACTTTCTTTGACATGTCTCACACTGAAAGGGTTTGACGCCTACAGGACCAAAGAGAGCAGGAGACAGACAGACAGCTGCGGTGGGCTTCAGACACTTCATCAAAGTGATCATTAGTGGGCGGGGCTATATAATTATACTGCATTTGATTGGACAAAAGTTTGGATACGCCCCCTGAGTACAAGATGAGTCAGCAATATTTGTGGAAAGACTGACTTTTACGTTCTAATAGTTCAAGCTTTTAAGTGTAATGAATGTTTTAGGGGTACATTATACTCTTAAAGGGATAGTTCACCCAAAAAATTTATATTCTTTCATTAATTTCTCGCCCTCATGTTGTTCCAAACCCGTAAGACTTTTGTTCATCTTCAGAACACAAATGAAGATATTTTTGATGAAATCTGAGAGATTTATATCCCTCCGTTGACAGCTACAGAACTGACACTGTGACGCCTCAAAAGTTCATAAAGAGATCGTAAAACTAATCCATATGAATTGAGCGGTTTAGTCTAAATTTTCTGAAGAGACTCGATCACTTTATATGATGAACAGGTTTAATTTAGGCTTTTATTCACATATAAACATTCATCAACTCACACATCAGTTGTGGTAAACGGAAGCTCAGGCAAGTTCACTTGACGTGCGAGAACCAATTAGGTTAATTCTTGTGTTACGCATCACCTTTGAGCTTCTGTAAGAACCAATGAGGTTCATTCTTGTGTTACGCATCACCTTTGAGCTTCTCGAAGAACCAATGAGGTTCATTCTTGTGTTACGCATCACCTTTGAGCTTCTCGAAGAACCAATGAGGTTAATTCTTGTGTTACGCATCACCTTTGAGCTTCTGCAAGAACCAATGAGGTTAATTCTTGTGTTACGCATCACCTTTGAGCTTCTGTAAGAACCAATGAGGTTTGTTCTCGTGTTACGCATCACCTTTGAGCTTCTGCAAGAACCAATGAGGTTAATTCTTGTGTTACGCATCACCTTTGAGCTTCTCGAAGAACCAATGAGGTTAATTCTTGTGTTACGCATCACCTTTGAGCTTCTGCAAGAACCAATGAGGTTAATTCTTGTGTTACGCATCACCTTTGAGCTTCTGTAAGAACCAATGAGGTTTGTTCTCGTGTTACGCATCCCCTTTGAGCTTCTCGAAGAACCAATGAGGTTCATTCTCGTGTTACGCATCACCTTTGAGCTTCTGTAAGAACCAATGAGGTTCACTCTAGTGTTACGCATCACCTTTGAGCTTCTCGAAGAACCAATGAGGTTTGTTCTCGTGTTACGCATCACCTTTGAGCTTCTCGAAGAACCAATGAGGTTCATTCTCGTGTTACGCATCACCTTTGAGCTTCTGTAAGAACCAATGAGGTTCATTCTCGTGTTACGAATCACCTTTGAGCTTCTGTAAGAACCAATGAGGTTTGTTCTCGTGTTACGCATCACCTTTGAGCTTCTGTAAGAACCAATGAGGTTCATTCTCGTGTTACGCATCACCTTTGAGCTTCTGTAAGAACCAATGAGGTTTGTTCTCATGGGGTCAAAAGCAGGTCCGGTTGAGCTTCTGTTTATGTTCGCTGATCAATGTTAAAATGTGAATGAAAGCCTGAATTAAATCATATAAAGTCATCGAGTCTCTTCAGAAAATTTGGACTAAATCTCTCAGATTTCATAAAAATATTGAATTTGTGTTCTGAAGAAGAATGAAAGTCTTCCGGGTTTGGAGCGACATGAGGGAGAGTAATTACTGACAGAATCTTCATTTTTGGGTAAATTATCTCTTTAAAAATAAAGGTTCCAACGGGGGTTTACAGCGATGCCATAGAAAAAACTTTTTTAGTTTTCCAAAGATAAACTGCTTTCAGTGAGCAGTTCCTAAAAGAACCATTTTTTTCTTAGTGTGAAGAACATTTCAAATAAATCTAAAGAACAGAACTTTGTGGAACAGAAATATCCCATCGATGTTAAAGGTTCTTCATGGAACCAAATATGCCGGTAAAGACCCTTTATTTTTACGAGTGAAGAATATAAATGACAAAACTCCAATATGTTTTTCTATGAGCCGTGACTAACCTGTGTGTCTGCGCTGGTGTCTCTTGAGCTGGTCAGATCTGGAGAACCTGCGGCCACAGCCTGTGTAGTCACACTGGTAGGGCTTCTCACCTGGACGTGACGGAGAACAGCATCATTCCATAACTCTACATAACTTACAGTATGTGTCCAGAGTAGACTAGAGGAAACCTGTGGACGACCCTGGGGTCTCTGCCGCTTCCACAAGGGGGCGCTGTTTCAACTCAGCATTTACTTTGTTGATATTTTCTAAGTGTCATGAATTTATCTGTGACCCTCTACATGCCATGCGGTCACAAATTCGGCCACTCCAGATGTTTTTGAGAAATTCTGGTCAACCGTGAGGTGTTTTTAATAATGCATTAGTATATGTTGAAATAAGCCATTTTCATAGTTAGGTTATGTTAGTTAACTAATGTTAACCTTATTGTTAGTGTTAATATCCATGGTGATTTTCTGTTTTATCATTATATATAAAATTTACAGCAATGCACATTCAAATGCATTCATCTAGTAGATGCTTTTATCCAAAGTGAACTAGATCTGTATATGTGTGCATAATATATGTGTCTAATGTTTTACAAATAATAATAACTGTGTTGCAATGATTAATGTTTAATGTAAAGTATCTTTTTGGGTTGTTTGACCCCATGTTTAGTTCTAGAATTGTGTGTGTGTGCGTGTGTGTGTGTGTGTGTGTGTGTGTGTGTTTTCCACACAAATCATGGTAGTGAACTATGAAGAAAAGCTTTTCACATCTTCTAATTTAAGTTCCTGTCTGCAGTCTGTCTGCCAAACTCTTATTAGACGTTTAAAAAAATAGATTTACATATGAATTATGACTTTGTAAATTTTCTTTAAGAGAAAAAAAAGCAAAGGCCGGATTGGATTGTTTGTGACCCCGAGCTGAGAGTGTGGAATCGTGCGTTGTGTGCGGGCCGCATGGACGTCACCTGTGTGCTTCCTGCCGTGCATCTGCAGGTGGGACAGTTTGAAGTATCTCTTACTACAGCCCGGGTAAGAGCACATGAACGGACGCTTCTCACTGCTCTCTGATGATTTAATGGAGGGAGTGATGCCTGGTACTCTCCGCACATCCTGAAGAAGAAGAAGAAAAACGGAGAATAATTGGCAATCAACAAAC
This sequence comes from Phoxinus phoxinus, assembly GCF_949152265.1. NCBI lineage: Eukaryota > Metazoa > Chordata > Actinopteri > Cypriniformes > Leuciscidae > Phoxinus > Phoxinus phoxinus. Next base: position 5,057,729 of record NC_136883.1, on the reverse strand, counting down.
TCTATTTGCCAATTCAGCTGCACTTTTGAGCCCTTGTTTGTTTTAACTTCTGCGTTTCCAAACCCTGCTTAAGTTCTGCATCTCAACAAACCCTTTCATCTCGTGGCCTGTTAAATATCAGTTTATCTTTTAAAAGCCTTAATGGGAACGCTTTAAAGTAAAGTTCTAAACATACATGCGCACACACTACTCTCTGGACAATATCAATTTTCTAAAGCACTGATGGATGGTCACTCACACACTACACACTGAAGTAGAGACCGACTGTCCTCTTACTGAGACTGCTCCGTATGCGTATATCTAGTCCAGTCACCAAACTTTAGATGGCGCATGCTGATAGGTCCTTTACATACAGTCTACAAACAATCACACTATTACCACATGACACAAGCTGACTGGCCTCTGCTGATTCTGCAGCACATGAGATTGCTTGCTCAACTTAAAATATTCTGGTTCAGTGTTTGCTGTAGGCATGTTCGTTCCTCTGAAACCCTCCACCTCCCCCCAGCTCCACCTGCCTAAATCTGCTACAGGCTTTATGTCTGCATGTTCATGCAACAGCGGCATATCTTACATGTGTGAATATAAAGGCAGTAGCAAGACTGTACTTGCTCAGCAGCAGCGTAGCAAAAAACTTTATTAACATGCCAAAACTGAGTTGTCAGGATTGAACTAATGATCTTTTGTCAGGCCTGACTAATCAAACACATGCTTTTACTCTTGTGGTGAGGAGTGTGTGCTCTCCGTTCTGGCCTTGGACTCGACACATGGCAGAGCTGCAGAGGGGGAAGTGTGTGTGTGTGTGTGTGTGTGTGTGTGTGTGTGTGTGTGTGTGTGTGTGTGTGTGTGTGTGTGTGTGTGTGTGTGTGTGTGTGTGTGTGTGTGTGTGTGTGTGTGTGTGTGTGTGTGTGTGTGACCTTGAGCTGAACCTGACTGTATCGCCAGCATGAGTGTGTGTTGTTGAGAGGATATTTATCTATTTGAGGCGTTAGACTTTATAAGAACTTTCATTAATTATAATCAACAGTAAAAAAAAAAAAAAACATTATTTCATTATTACACAAAGTACATATCAACCTTTGTTCCAAAGTTTGGGTTCAGTAAGATTTAAAAAATATATATATATATATTCAGCAAGGATGCATCAAATTGATCAAAAGTGACAGTAAAGACATTTATAATTTTACAAAAGATTTTATTTTAATTAAATGCTGTTCTTTTTAACATTATCAAAGAATCCTGAAAAAAGTATATGTGTATGAGTTTGTCTCTGTGTTTTGCTGTCACTCACCTGTAATCCTCTGAACACACCATGTGTGTGTATGTGATACTGTGCGCTGCAGCTGTACACCATGGGATCGGCCTCATAACTGCCACTGTGGCTGGACACAAATCCAAAGACAGAGAGCAGTTACAGCAGATAACACAAGACCACTCACAGGGTCAGCAAGATAATAATAAAACAACGGTAAGTGTGACTTTTCATCTCACAGAGCAGACTTTATGACTCGCAATAGCGAGTTTATCGCTCACAAAAAAAAAAAAAAAATATGACTTTTCCCCCAAAATTCTGAGATATACTAAACTCGGAGTTGCGGGAAGAAAAAGTTTTTAAAGATTTTAAGATGTAATTGTGACTTATCTCACAATTCTGACCTTTTTGTAATTGCCAGGTTATATCTCAAAATTTAGACTTTTATACTCAGAATAATAAACTCAGAATTGTGAAAAATAAAGTGAGAATTAAATAAAGAGAAAACAAATTGAATTGTAAGTAAATAAGTTTATGTCTCACAAAGAAAAAAGTTAGAATTGGGAGATAAAAAGTATTCAAAATGACAAGCTTCCATAACGTAACATGAATTTAAAACCAATAAGATTCTCAGTAAAGAAGATCCAGAAAGGACAGATTTCAACAAGTTGAACACGTGAGAGCTCTGCTGTATATGAATGAGCTTTCCCTCCTTATTAACAAAAGGATGTTGTTATAGCCAGAAATAGCTGCCGTAACTGTCATAAATGATAGCAAAGGAGGACTGTTAGCGTGGAGGGGGATCAGTAGTGTGGGGAGTAACGGATGAAGAGCTGAAGACTCACTTCACATTTCAGACTACATAATCAGCCATTGCTGGTCCAGTCCTCCCACAGCCCATCCATTCATCCGTTCAGCAGATAAACACACTGTTGTCATGGCAATGGGTGTGAGGAAGGTGGAGACCAAATCTTTTATCTAGACAGCTGGCATAAATATTCTGTCCAGCATCCCAGTCACCTATTCCAGTGGCAGAGTTCATCTGCCGTCCCAGACAAGCACACATACACTCACTCACTCACTCAAAAACAACCCGAAAGAGGGACTTCCCCTCTGCTCTTCCACAGTCTGGATGTCTCACACACACACACACACACACACACACTACCCCTCAATGCCCCGTCGGCAGACCCAAGGTCAGACACTCTATCTGGGTTGGACTGGTTGACTGAGCAGGATTCATTCCTACCGTCACCACAGCATAATTCATGCTCCTACTTCACACTGATCTTTTGTTTCAAAGTGCAGAGCTACATTAGAGAAGAGTGCAGTCCTCTCTTTAACACACACACACCATTACAACAGAGCACAAGATGGCAGAGATCACGAGATGAGAAGAGAGCCGAGGAGGATATAACAAATGAAGGGTATAGAAAATGTTCTCAACGGATGGGATGGGTAGGAAAGGAAAGAAAAGGGTTGTAAAGGAAAGGAAAGGAAAGGAAATGAAAGGAAAGGAAATTAAAGGAAAGGAAATGAAAGGAAAGGAAAGGAAAGGAAAGGAAAGGAAAGGAAAGGAAAGGAAAAGAAAGGAAATGGTTGGAAAGGAAAGGAAAGGAAAGGAAAGGAAAGGAAAGGAAATGAAAGGAAAGGAAATGAAAGGAAAGGAAAGGAAAGGAAAGGAAAGGAAAGGAAAGGAAAGGAAAGGAAAAGAAAGGAAATGGTTGGAAAGGAAAGGAAAGGAAAGGAAAGGAAAGGAAAGGAAAGGAAAGGAAAGGAAAGGAAATGAAATGAAATGAAATGAAAGGAAAGGAAAGGAAAGGAAAGGAAAGGAAAGGAAAAGAAAGGAAATGGTTGGAAAGGAAAGGAAAGGAAAGGAAAAGAAAGGAAATGGTTGGAAAGGAAAGGAAAGGAAAGGAAAGGAAAGGAAAGGGTTGGAAAGGAAAGGAAAGGAAAGGAAATGGTTGGAAAGGAAAGGAAAGGAAAGGAAAGGAAAGGAAATGAAAGGAAAGGAAAGGAAAGGAAAGGAAAGGAAAGGAAAGGAAAGGAAAGGAAAGGAAAGGAAAGGAAAGGAAAGGAAAGGGTTGGAAAATAAAAGAAAGGAAAGGGTTGGAAATGAAAGGGTTGGAAAGTAAAAGAAAGTAAAAGAAAGGAAAGGAAAGGAAAGGAAAGGAAAGGAAAGGAAAGGAAAGGAAAGGAAAGGAAAGGAAAGGAAAGGAAAGGAAAGGAAATGGTTGGAAAGGAAAGGAAAGGAAAGGAAAGGAAAGGAAAGGAAAGGAAATGAAAGGAAAGGAAAGGAAAGGAAAGGAAAGGAAAGGAAAGGAAAGGAAAGGAAAGGAAAAGAAAGGAAATGGTTGGAAAGGAAAGGAAAGGAAAGGAAAAGAAAGGAAATGGTTGGAAAGGAAAGGAAAGGAAAGGAAAGGAAAGGGTTGGAAAGGAAAGGAAAGGAAAGGAAATGGTTGGAAAGGAAAGGAAAGGAAAGGAAAGGAAAGGAAAGGAAAGGAAAGGAAAGGAAAGGAAAGGAAAGGAAAGGAAAGGAAAGGAAAGGAAAGGAAAGGTGTTGATCTTTACCTCTTTACACTGGGTGTCACAGGATTCCAGGAAACACATTCTAACTGTGACGCCATTTGGTAGAGATTATCACTGCAGGACAGAAGAGACAAATCGTGTTACACAACTTTCACTCAGCTTCTCAAGAAGCACAAAGGTTTTAAAAAGGGGAAGAGACAAGCCAAAAATAGGATGAAAAATCACAGAAAGAGAAAAAGCATTTGAAAATTTCGAAAAGTGCTTTTTTTCTTTTTGTTGTTTCACAGACTGATTAGAAGTGCACATGTCAGCGGTGTGGTGTTCTCAAATCTCTTCAGAATCATCCAGCGCTGATTCATAACCACGTTCTGCAAGGAAAGCTTGTTTGGCACTGTGGAAACTGTTTCAGCACATGTGTATCTCAGCCAGATCTCACGTCACGTGGTCCTGGCCGGAGAGCCCAGTGCCGGGCACGGTGATGTCAGAGTGTGATGTCACACTGATTCTGGGTATCATGGGAAGGATTTGGGGAAATGATCTTGACTCATGCGCAGCTTGCCACTTTTCTCTGTGCCAAAATTGCAGTTTTTGAAGGCCAGACAGTTTCTTTGAGGAACAAATGGTATCAAACTACACTATTTTTTGTTCATTTATCTATTTTATAATAATAATGATAAAAATAATTGTTAAATTATCATAAAATATCATAAAATAAATAATTAATAATCATAATTGTTGTGATTATATAATTAGTAAAAATGTCTTTATGAAAGATCATTCTCTATTTTTGTATAATATAATACAATATAATATAATATAATATAATCAGAAATAAAGAAGTCATGGTGATTTGACTTGTTAACACATTCCAAATAAATGACTGTCCATGACGGCTCACACCAGTGAGTGTTTCAAACTGCAAACAACTTCTAGTCCAAACACTGATGCAAAATAAGCTGGAATTTCCCTTTTTCACACGCCTCTAATTTCACTTTATAACTCAGAAAGGATGGTTCGAGAGTTACTGGAACACAGTGTAAGACTGTTTGTGTGAGTGTATTTTCTTGTGATGGTTTCCAAAGGCAGTTTATAGTGAGAAGAGGGAATCATCGGAACGCTTTGTTCGGGTCTTATCAAAACTGGATGCGTTATGTTGTGTTTTGTGTTCTCCTTTTTCTCGAAGCCTCATGAAAGCAGAATCTGAAGAATGCACTGATTCCTGTGTGACTGATAAGAAGTTGCATTTCTCTTTTATCTTCTTCTTCTTTCTCACCCTTCTATTAAGGAATTGTTAATCCTCTAGTAATTCCACATCTGTGTGTTGTTATATATATTACAATTGGACATGAAAGAGATATTTAGCAGAATCTTCATACAAATCAGTACAATATTCTTTTTTTAATTTTTTTTTATAAATTAATACTTGTATGGATGCATTAAATTGAACAAAGTTATGTTACAAGAGTTATGTTACAAAAGATTCAAATAAGCACAGCTCTCCTTATCGTTCTATTCAGAACACTGAACATTGATAATGATTAGAAATATTTCTTGAGCGCCAAATCAGCATATTAAAATGATTTCTGAAGTAATGATGCTGAAAATTCAGCTTTGATCACAGGAATAAATTACATTTTTAAATAAAAAACAGTTTTAAAAATTGTAATATTATTTCACCGTATTAGTTTTTACAGTATTTTTGATTACATACATGCATCCTTGGCACGCATAATTGACCGTTCGCAAATACCCAAATTTGTTAATTTTTTAAAAGAAATTTAAACAATAAATACCGTTTTGTGGCTCTTTAATGTGTCTGACAGATCGCTGTGTCGCCTCAGTTAAAGCTGCTCGTGAACCGATCATCTCTTCCTTCTAGTTCATTTATATATAGCATCAATTAAACATGAATGAACATCAGAAGGAATGTTGTTTTAACCGCGGAAAGGCGTCAGTACTCCGCTTCTCAAGTTCAAATCCTCCCATGTTAATCTAATAACTCTCCTGACTGCTTTGTCGGACAAAATGGCGGATGGTGAAGTATGATTGGTCAGATCACCTGTCAATCAAGCTCCCTGCGAAGGGTCAATTGGTGAGACTTGAAAACAGTAGTTTTGAACTGTACTGAACATTTTTATTTACTGGTTTACTGATTATGGTTAAAAATAACAGTGTTGGAATGACATGAGGACGAGTAAATGATGACTGGATCTGATTGCTTTTACAATCAAAGCTCTCTTCTCCTTACAATAATATTCATCTTTTGCATCTTTTGCTCTTTCTTTTGAACGTCCTGGTTTTGCTGAGTTAGACACGTTCCTTGGTCACATATTTTGTTGATCCTGGAACAACATTTCTGTCTTGAAATGTAATCCTACCCCCCTAACCCTACGCATAAATCATCCCTAAAATCCGAGGGAAATGATAGGTGAATAACGCCTAAGCCTAAACTTGAACTGTAAACTTGTTCCTCAAATCTGATTGGTTGATTGGGATGTTGTTCCAGGATAAACAGAGATGTTGATCCAGGAACATGTTGTACTTGGTGAAATCGGGTTCTGTCTCTCTGTCCTCCCCCCCTCTCCCTCTCGTGTCTCCGGGGAAGCCCAGGCCGAGAAGGGAAGAAGAGTTCGGAGAGGAAACGGGCGGTAGATCACTGTGAGTGTATTTTGGCCTGCTGAGAGCTGCTGTGCAGTTCTTAACCTTTGTGCCGACAGCAAGACTCACTGCAGACTTACTGGGGATTTATCTGAGCCATCAAGACCGGGCTTCACTGAACCTCCATTCAGTCACAGAGAGCAGAGGAGGCAGTGCCACGGCCAACACACCACCAGCAATACATATTTCACTTCACACACTAATAATTAATGTGCCTTTTAAAGGAATGTTCCGGGTTCAATACAAGTTCAGCTCTATCGACAGCGAATGTGATTTCCACAGAAAAGCTCTTTTTGTAAAAATCATCTTCACAGGGACACAGATAAACAGTAAAAAAGATGCAGATTTGTTTGAACCACGAGAGGCGTCTACTCTCACCTAAGCTTTCGCTACTCTTACATCATACATCATAGGTCGGGTCAGAGGTCACTCTTCCACTGGAACTAGACTCGCGTACGGCCGTTACCGGAAGCCATAGTGATTATAGTTTATAAAGTTATGAATATGGATATTTTTCTTACAAAAACGCATCGCTTTGCTTCAGAAGGACTTCATTAACCCCCTGGAGTCGAATACTTTTATGATGGATGGATGCGCTTTTTTGGTAGCCTACCATTCACTCCCATTATAACGCTTTATGAAGAGCCAGGATATTTTATAATATAAGTCCAACTGTGTTTGGCTGAAAGAAGAAAGTCATATACACCTAGGATGGCTTGAGGGTGTGCAAATGATGGGATCATTTTTATTTTTGGGTGAACGAACCCTTTAAGCTTGTTACCCTCTGTGAACATATACTGTACCTCAGTGTTTCCTATGTTTCCTTGCACTCCTTTGTTGTTACCTCCACCATTTATATTTATACATGATTAAAGTCAACCTTAGATCCATCTCTCTTTGTTTCTGAGTCTGCCCTCACATTACAACAATATACAGCCTCACATTTCTGCTATGAACCCTCCAGAATGCCTTTGAGATTTTTGCTTTTTGTGTGTGTGTGGTTACCGACAGCACGTCTCAAATGCTGTCATTAGATAATATCCAGGAATGTCCCTTTATTTCGGCAGTTGCATCAACTATTCTTTGAGTTTTTGTAAATTGTAATTCGTGGCTGCTTGCTTCCTCTATGATGCAATTTATTGCATTTCTATTGTTATTAGTTCATGCATGACAAATCATTGAGGGTTATTAACTTGATAAGTTTGGTAACACTTTACAATAAGGTTCATTAGTTAATGTATTAACTAACATGAACTGACAATGAGCAATCCATTTGTTACAGTATTTATTCATCTTTGTTAATAAAAATACAGCTGTTCATTGTTTGTTCATGTTAGTTCACAGTGCATTAACTAATGTTAACCAATACAACCTTTGATTTGAATTATGCATTAGTAAATGTTGAAATGAATATGAACTAAGATGAATAAAGAAGTATTCTGAGTGTTAACTAATGAACCTTTTTGTAAAGTGTCACCTAAAGTTTTAATAATCTTCATAATAATGAAAACATGTAACTTATGTGTGTTATTACACTGAGTGTAATTTGCATTGAGTAAATGTGATAAAGAAGGTCCAGTACCTGTTGTAGGTGTTCCTCAAAAGCAGGGTCTGACTGTCAGGAGGACTGTGGCACCCGTAGACAGGTGGTGGGACGGGGTACTGTTGCTCACCTGCATAATCACAAAATAAAGCACATATTACAACCCTCAAAGAGCATATATGTCAACCATATCTGAAAGAAAGTGAAACAAAGCGTTTTACAGTAGAGCTAACAGAGAGAGTGGCTGCGGTTATCCAAACAGCGCCGGGCTCGCTGAGACCATAAAGCAGTCAGCAGAGTTTCCGAGCGCTCGCTGTTCACTTCTCAGGGCAACAGTCAGGGATTCAGTCCCCCGGCAGCATTAAAAACATTCTTCTCCACATTTCTGCTTCCTTCTGTTAGCTGCCCGAAGAGGAGAGCCCATCATTTATGCCAGAGTCATTTACTGTATGCTTAATGAACTTAGTTGCGTTCAGTGTTTTGAGTGTTTGAGGAAGGAGACGGAGAGGTAGAAAATAGAAATAAGAGCGAGAAGGGAGGAAAAAATGAGAGTATTTACTGCCCTGACACTAAAACTTCGTCTGACACTTAACCTCGAGATGATCCTTGCGGTCGGTGGCCACTTTAGTCCCTCTCTGAGCTGCAGATTCAGTGATCTCCAGATATCTATGCGTCTTATGTGTCATACTTAAATATACTCTCTCCTGCACAGCCCTTGTGCAGACTTTTAAAAAGAGTACCGGTACTTATACTTATATGAATTTATTTCTTCTGCTCAACACAAAAGAAGATATATTGAAGAATGTCTGTAACCAGACAGTTGATGGACCCCATTGACTTCCAGTAGGAAAAAAAATACTATGGAAATCAATGGGGTCCATCAACTTTGGTTACCGAAATTCTTCAAAATCTCTTCTTTTGTGTTCAGCAGAAGAAAGAAATTCATACAGGTTTGAAACAATGAATAAATTATGACAGAATTAAAAATTTTAAGTGAACTATTCCTTAAAATGTGAAGCGATTACAATGTTATTTACAGTTATATTATGTTATGCAATTAGTTTAACTTAAGAGTGCTTTTTTGACCCAATTACATACATCTTAATATGTAATTTCATAATTAGTTTTATTGTCTTTGAAATGGTTAAAGTGAACTGACGAATACCAACGAGCATTTATGGTAGACTAAAATATACAATTAAGCATACTTTTTTTTCTCATGGATGACCAAAGTATTTAAAGGTGAAGTGTGTGATATCTGTCACAAACAGATAGCTCCGCCTCCACACTCACCCCATTGGTTGAGTTATTGTTGCTGTGTTGGACTGGTCAGGATGCTCAAACAAACAGAATTTATCAACTTTACACAGAAATCAACCTACAACTGTCTTACTTATTTTTGCCTCATAATTATTCCATTTATTCAAAGGCATTTACTGCTTTATAGGTCACACTGAGAACATATTTTCCTTACCCATAGTGCATTGTGTGGACATGGGGTCCTCGTGTTTGAAGGTGTTGTTGGGGAATGGAGGTGTGTGGTGTGCAGGTGTGTGACCGTAGCTGGGAGCGCCATCAAACGCTACTGTACCGTAACCTGTGAGAGACAGAGAAAGAGAAAGAGACAAAACAAGTAAGTGTTTGTTTGTTTGTTCTTAATGAAATCCATATTTTTTCACTGGATATACACTCCATTCTCCGCAATGGACAAAGGGACCAGGTGAAACATCACACACACATTGTTTTATTCTGACAGACAGAGGAAAGAGTCAAACAGAGTTAAGTCACACTAAAGAAAAAATGGTAACACTTTACAATAAGGTTTCATTTGTTAATGTGAGTTAACTTGGGACTCAGAATGAACAACACTTCTACAGCATTTCTTAATATTAGTTCATGTTAATCTCAACAGTTACAAACATGTTTTTAAGATCAAAAAAGTTAGTTTAAGTTTAAGATCATGTTAACATTAGTTATACACATACTTGTTGTACCCTATAATACCAGTAATATACATCAACATCCATCGGCTGAAAAACTGTTCAACTAATGCAAACACTGAAAAGGTCTCACTACTCCGAACAAATATAGTTTTACAATACACCATCAGACTTAGAATTCATAACCCGCTTGGGACCAATGAGCTTTTGCAATTAATCACAATCTCAATGTGACTTAAAGTTAACCTAAAAGTACTGTGATTTAAACTGTGATTGTGAGTGCAGATTTAAAGGAGAGAAGCTCTTCAAGAGTTTCACATGGTGCTGTAAGTCAGTCATCAACACAAAGAAAATATATTGTATTGTATGTGCAATGCTTGTTCCATGAAATGAATACGGTTTCAGTATTTATTTAGTTGGTTCACTATAAACTACTTCTTTAACCATTTGAGAAACATTTCAGTCTATTTTCCTTTAAAACATCAGAGAGCATCAATCTTCTGCTTTCCCAATTTTAAGGAGACTGTAAGTGGAGCGACATAAAGAAGATCCATACGTTTATCAGAGCATATAAATGCCTTTATATGGCATTATTCAGATATTGTACTGCTACATGTCCATGTAAATCTTATAGATGATTTCAGATTATTCAATAAAACTATAGAGTTGCACTTTATTTTACAGTACGTGCACCCACAAACGTACTGAGTAGGTAACTGCAGAGTAGTGTAAGGTAACTGCATGGGTTAAGTTAAGGTTCAGGGTTAGTACCTTACTACATAAAGTATGTTCATGCGAAACTGGACTGTAAAACAAAGTGCTACCGAAAACTATTTATGTAGTCGTTTAATTAAAAATGCATATGTTTATCTGCACTCTAAGAAAAGCCGGTTACACTTTATTTTAAGGTGTCTTTGTTACACTGTAATTATACATTTAAGTACTGAGTAATATTAAGCAACATGTACTTATAGGGTTATGGTTTGGTTTGGTTTAAGGTTAGTTGCATGCAAGTATGCATCATTTACAGTTATTACTATAGTAACTACATGTAACATATATGTAACAATAACACTGTAAAATAAAGCGTTACCACTTTTAAAAATATTTAAAATAGGGCCCATACTGTGTTAATATGAAAGTATTTTCCATATTGACTTTTCACAGGTGTTCAACCAGTCTTTTGAATTATTGCATTGTTTTGTGTTTTAGGGTTAAAAAAATTACTGTAAGCTTAACTAATAATGTCCTGGCAGAAAATTACCAGTACCTTTTCTTTCTTTGTTTGTTTGTTTTCTACAATATGATGTGATTAAAATTATTATTTGAACAATTCAATTTCTAAATCAGGTAAATCACAAACGTGTATAACTTTAAGATTGAACTGACTTCAAATGCATGATTAATGCACTTTTCAGAAATAATATTTTGAGGGTAATAAGAGATCCTCCATTTGTTATCAACAAACTCCTAAACTTTACAAACACACGCCTACCATACATTGTAAAAACTAAACATTTTGATTTTAGTCAACTAAATTTACTGTGTTTGTGCAATTGAATTGTCCAATGTATTTAAATTGGCAAAATAAAAAAGTTATGCAACTTTTGTAAGTAAAACGTAACAAAAATAACGAGTTGAGTTTTCAGTATCACTCTGAAGTTTCATGTTCTTTACAGTGTGGACACCAACCGAGACAAATGGGTACTGTGGCTCAGTGATCCAGGAACGGGACGGCTGTCTCACCCTGGTTGCGCGGGACAGGAGGGTTCTCCAGATACGGCCCGCCGGAGAACATCCGGCTCTGGCTGGAGGGAGGATCCGCAAACGGCATCCCCGTGAGCTGGCCTGAGAAGTGCACGGTGAAGGCCCCCAAACCGCAGTGGGGATCCTCGTGAGGGTCTGCGGACCCCCAGACCGGCTCCTGTTTGACGAAGGAGTGTGAGGGAAGAGATCCGTACGGGGAGGTAGGGTGAAAGTCCAGCATCGGGCCCCACTGCGGAGCTCCGCCGAGGGGCAGGGAACAGCCGGAGTCCCTCCCCGGCAGCGCTGGGACCGCTGGAAGCAGGGCGCTCAGGTCTCTGACGTCCGATCCCATCAGGCCACACGGCTCAGTCAGCATTTAGGAGGATTTTCTTCACTGCAACACCCTTGAATATCTGCAGACTAGATTTCGAGAAGAACACAGAGGTCTCCTGCGCTGACAACTACAGGAAAAAGACTTTAAAATCTCAAAGACAAGATGTTGAAGGGTCTATCAGCCCTCGAAGAGGTCCCGTCAAGGTCCAGTCAAGCAGAAGTCGTGTGTGTCTGCTGGGGAGCGCTGGTGTTGTGGTTGCAGAACTGCATGGGAGAGTTTGAGCAGGAGTAACTTCACTCTTATCCATTTGTCTGGGACTGTCAGCTCTAAAAAACACCCCACCATCCAGAGGAGGAGCCACAAGCTTCACTTCTTCTGTACCTTACTCATCTTTTACTCGAAAAGCACTTTCAGTCCTCGGCTGACTAATGTCTGTGAATCTGTGTGCATGAATACGTGTGTGTGTGTGTGTGTGTGTGTGTGTGTGTGTGTGTGTGTGTGTGTGTGTGTGTGTGTGTGTGTGTGTGTGTGGGTGGTGGGTGTTTGTTTGTTGCTTTAGTTAGCATGAAACCTAATTGTGTAGATGTTTCTCATAGAACAGAATTTATTTGAATTGTTAGTGTTATTTTATAGTAAATATACACACTTAATTTCCCTGAAATAAGTGTTCTGTGTTTGCATGCGTTCCATTAAGAACCTTTAACATCCATGGAATCTTTCCATTGCACAAAAGGTTCTTTTTTATTGGGGAAAAAATGGTTCTTAAGATTATTTAAAATGTTCTTCACACTAAAAAAAAAACAATTATTTTAAGAACTGTTGACTGGAAGGTTCTTTGGGGAAGCAAAAATGGTTCTTCTATTGCATTGCTACAAACAAACAAAAATAAACGTTTTAAGCGTGTATAAGTCGTCGACTCATTTCGCCGTTTGCTTTTCTCCTCAATCTCAAATCGTCCCCTTGGAATTATAAGGTTCTATCTGACATTTTTGTAAAAATTGAGTTATTCACATATTCTTATTCTGTGACAACTTATTTACATTATGTGATGTTGTATTTTAAGTTGTGTACATTTTGGAACTTTTTATTTAGAAAATAAAAAGGTTCTTTCTACACAGTTGAATGGAATGCAAAAATTTTAAAGCTCAATATCTCAAAACCAGTCAGAATGCAGATAGAACCTTATAATTCCAAGGGGACGAAATGTAAGTGCATTATATGTTTATGAATGCAGATAAGGGTCTCCGACTGAAGTGTTGACACTGTGTTCTCCGTGGGGAAGAATAAATGAGTGCTATCTAAGGGATTTGTGTTGTCAAAGTGAAGATTCAATTAAGCTGATGGATGTGCATCGGGATTGAGCAACACTGTTGTGAAATACCAGCACCGTCTTGAAAAAATAAGAGATGTGAATGAAAGGCAAAAGGGGATTTTTCAATTTTCCTAGTGAAAACTGAATGCTGCTTCATGATGACATCGTTAATGTATTTAGATATATTCACTACCATTCAAATCTTAATTTTCTTTTAATGTTTTTGAAAATGTCTCTTCTACTCACCAAGGCTGCATTTATTTGATACAGTAATATTGTGAAATATTATTACAATTTAAAATAACCGTTTTCTACTTGAATATAGCTATTTTAAAAATGTAATTTATTCCTGTGATCAAAGCTGAATTTTCAGCATCATTACTCCAGTCTTCACATGATCCTTCAGAAATCATTCTTTGCTGATTTGTTGCTGAAGAAACATTTCTGATTATTATCAATGTTCAAAACATGGACTTTTTGCGGAAACTGATACATTTTTGGGGGATTCTTAAATTAATTTTAAAAAATTCAAATAGAAGTATTTTGTTACATTGTAATAATGTCAATTTTGCTAAATTTAATGCATCTTTACTAAATAAAAGTATTGCAAAAATATTACTGACCCCAAACTTTTAAACTGTAGAGTATAGTTATCCGTTCTCATTTAGATTTTTTTTTTTTTTGCTGTTTAACACAAACAATTCATGTAATAGATATGTTAGATATATATATTATTGTATTTATGTATATATTACATATTCTGATATCGAATTGGCAGGTTTTGCAGAGAAGGCGCGTGTTTGAATTTAGTAAATAGGTATAAAATTGCTTAGTGTTCCTAGGCTTTCTCAGTTAATATAACTTAGCTTTCCAAAAATATTCAAAAAATATATGATAAATGTGTCATGACAACATCTTTTTTACATTACTTTAACTCGAAATAAGTTAAGCAATTTTAAACTTTTTTTAATAAGTTATAAAAGATTCAACTAATTTTTTAAGTCAGATTACTATAATTTAAGTTGAAATGGGTTCCAGATTGATTGTACTTAACTTAAAGGGATACTCCACTTTTTTTGGAAATAGGCTCATTTTCCAACTCCCCTAGAGTTAAACAGTTTTACCGTTTTCGAATCCATTCAGCCGATCTCCGGGTCTGACGGTACCAGTTTTAGCATAGCTTAGCATAGATCATTGATTCTGATGGGTCCAGTAGCATTTCTTTAAAAATGACCAACGAGTTTCAATATTTTTCCTATTTAAAGCTTGACTCTTCTGTAGTTAAACCGTGTACTAAGATCGACGGAAAATGAAAAGTTGCGATTTTCCAAGCCTATATGGCTAGGAACTATACTCTCATTCCGGCGTAAGAATCAAGGAACTGTGCGGCCGTACCATGCGTGCAGCAGGCGTATTGATATGACGAAGCACCTGAAAATAGTCCCCAGCTCGGTAACTTCCAACATGACCGGGACTAAGTTTGTGTAGTTTTTAGGTGGCAAATTAGGTTTCCTGTGCGATCAACCATGGTTCTGTGCGTAGTAAATCTAAATCGTCTCTCACAAATGTCTCCATGCTACAAGTCACGCTCCCTGTGCAAGCAGGTTGTCACGTTGGTTTGTTGACGGCAAGTGCTTCGTCATATCAATACGCCTGCTGCACGCATGGTAAGGCCGTACAGTTCCTTGATTCTTACGCCGGGAGTATAGAGAGGATAGTTCCTAGCCATATAGGCTTGGAAAATCGCAACTTTTCATTTTCCGTCGATCTTAGCACACGGTTTAACTACAGAAGAGTCAAGTTTTAAATAGGAAAAATATTGAAACTCGTTGGTCATTTTGAAAGAAATTCTACTGGACCCATCAGAATCAATGATCTATGCTAAGCTATGCTAAAAGTGGTACCGCCAGACCCGGAGATCGGCTGAATGGATTCGAAAACGGTAAAACTCAACTGTTTAACTCTAGGGGAGTTGTAAAATGAGCCTATTTCCAAAAAAAGTGGAGTATCCCTTTAACTTAAGCAGACACTTAAGTTAAGTTTTTTGAACATTTACTCAATATGTCTCAATTTGTTCTAGGATATAGGCTCAGTCCCAATGAAAAGTGTCCTACAGTGATGAAGAGTGTCCTACAGTGATGAAGAGTGTCCTACAGTGATGAAGAGTGTCCAACAGTGATGAAGAGTGTCCAACAGTGATGAAGAGTGTCCAACAGTGATGAAGAGTGTCCTACAGTGATGAAGAGTGTCCTACAGTGATGAAGAGTGTCCAACAGTGATGAAGAGTGTCCAACAGTGATGAAGAGTGTCCAACAGTGATGAAGAGTGTCCAACAGTGATGAAGAGTGTCCAACAGTGATGTCCAACAGTGATGAAGAGTGTCCAACAGTGATGAAAAGTGTCCTACAGTGATGAAGAGTGTCCTACAGTGATGAAGAGTGTCCTACAGTGATGAAGAGTGTCCAACAGTGATGAAGAGTGTCCTACAGTGATGAAGAGTGTCCTACAGTGATGAAGAGTGTCCAACAGTGATGAAGAGTGTCCTACAGTGATGAAGAGTGTCCAACAGTGATGAAGAGTGTCCAACAGTGATGAAGAGTGTCCAACAGTGATGAAGAGTGTCCAACAGTGATGAAGAGTGTCCAACAGTGATGTCCAACAGTGATGAAGAGTGTCCAACAGTGATGAAGAGTGTCCAACAGTGATGAAGAGTGTCCTACAGTGATGAAGAGTGTCCTACAGTGATAAAGAGTGTCCAACAGTGATGAAGAGTGTCCTACAGTGATGAAGAGTGTCCTACAGTGATGAAGAGTGTCCTACAGTGATGAAGAGTGTCCTAGAGTGATGAAGAGTGTCCTACAGTGATGAAGAGTGTCCTACAGTGATGAAGAGTGTGATGAAGAGTGTCCAACAGTGATGAAGAGTGTCCTACAGTGATGAAGAGTGTCCTACAGTGATGAAGAGTGTCCTACAGTGATGAAGAGTGTCCTACAGTGATGAAGAGTGTCCTACAGTGATGAAGAGTGTCCAACAGTGATGAAGAGTGTGATGAAGAGTGTCCTACAGTGATGAAGAGTGTCCTACAGTGATGAAGAGTGTGATGAAGAGTGTCCTACACGGATGAAGAGTGTCCTACAGTGATGAAGAGTGTCCAACAGTGATGAAGAGTGTGATGAAGAGTGTCCTACAGTGATGAAGAGTGTCCTACAGTGATGAAGAGTGTGATGAAGAGTGTCCTACACGGATGAAGAGTGTCCTACAGTGATGAAGAGTGTCCAACAGTGATGAAGAGTGTGATGAAGAGTGTGATGAAGAGTGTCCTACAGTGATGAAGAGTGTCCTACAGTGATGAAGAGTGTCCTACAGTGATGAAGAGTGTCCAACAGTGATGAAGAGTGTCCTACAGTGATGAAGAGTGTCCTACAGTGATGAAGAGTGTGATGAAGAGTGTCCTACAGTGATGAAGAGTGTCCTACAGTGATGAAGAGTGTCCTACAGTGATGAAGAGTGTCCAACAGTGATGAAGAGTGTCCTACAGTGATGAAGAGTGTCCTACAGTGATGAAGAGTGTCCTACAGTGATGAAGAGTGTGATGAAGAGTGTCCAACAGTGATGAAGAGTGTCCTACAGTGATGAAGAGTGTCCAACAGTGATGAAGAGTGTCCAACAGTGATGAAGAGTGTCCAACAGTGATGAAGAGTGTCCTACAGTGATGAAGAGTGTCCTACAGTGATGAAGAGTGTCCTACAGTGATGAAGAGTGTACAACAGTGATGAAGAGTGTCCTACAGTGATGAAGAGTGTCCAACAGTGATGAAGAGTGTCCAACAGTGATGAAGAGTGTCCAACAGTGATGAAGAGTGTCCAACAGTGATGAAGAGTGTCCTACAGTGATGAAGAGTGTCCTACAGTGATGAAGAGTGTACAACAGTGATGAAGAGTGTCCTACAGTGATGAAGAGTGTCCAACAGTGATGAAGAGTGTCCAACAGTGATGAAGAGTGTGATGAATAGTGTCCTACAGTGATGAAGAGTGTCCAACAGTGATGAAGAGTGTGATGAAGAGTGTCCTACAGTGATGAAGAGTGTGATGAAGAGTGTCCTACACGGATGAAGAGTGTCCTACAGTGATGAAGAGTGTGATGAAGAGTGTCCTACACGGATGAAGAGTGTGATGAAGAGTGTCCAACAGTGATGAAGAGTGTCCAACAGTGATGAAGAGTGTCCTACAGTGATGAAGAGTGTCCTACAGTGATGAAGAGTGTCCTACAGTGATGAAGAGTGTGATGAAGAGTGTCCTACACGGATGAAGAGTGTCCAACAGTGATGAAGAGTGTGATGAAGAGTGTCCTACACGGATGAAGAGTGTCCAACAGTGATGAAGAGTGTCCTACAGTGATGAAGAGTGTCCTACAGTGATGAAGAGTGTCCTACAGTGATGAAGAGTGTCCTACAGTGATGAAGAGTGTCCTACAGTGATGAAGAGTGTCCTACAGTGATGAAGAGTGTGATGAAGAGTGTCCTACACGGATGAAGAGTGTCCAACAGTGATGAAGAGTGTGATGAAGAGTGTCCTACACGGATGAAGAGTGTCCAACAGTGATGAAGAGTGTCCTACAGTGATGAAGAGGGTGATGAAGAGTGTCCTACAGTGATGAAGAGTGTCCTACAGTGATGAAGAGTGTGATGAAGAGTGTCCTACAGTGATGAAGAGTGTGATGAAGAGTGTCCTACAGTGATGAAGAGTGTCCTACAGTGATGAAGAGTGTCCAACAGTGATGAAGAGTGTGATGAAGAGTGTCCTACACGGATGAAGAGTGTCCAACAGTGATGAAGAGTGTCCTACAGTGATGAAGAGTGTGATGAAGAGTGTCCTACAGTGATGAAGAGTGTGATGAAGAGTGTCCTACAGTGATGAAGAGTGTCCTACAGTGATGAAGAGTGTCCTACAGTGATGAAGAGTGTGATGAAGAGTGTCCTACACGGATGAAGAGTGTCCAACAGTGATGAAGAGTGTCCTACAGTGATGAAGAGGGTGATGAAGAGTGTCCTACAGTGATGAAGAGTGTCCTACAGTGATGAAGAGTGTGATGAAGAGTGTCCTACAGTGATGAAGAGTGTCCTACAGTGATGAAGAGTGTCCTACAGTGATGAAGAGTGTCCTACAGTGATGAAGAGGGTGATGAAGAGTGTCCTACAGTGATGAAGAGTGTCCTACAGTGATGAAGAGTGTGATGAAGAGTGTCCTACAGTGATGAAGAGTGTGATGAAGAGTGTCCTACAGTGATGAAGAGTGTCCTACAGTGATGAAGAGTGTCCTACAGTGATGAAGAGTGTGATGAAGAGTGTCCTACAGTGATGAAGAGTGTCCAACAGTGATGAAGAGTGTCCTACAGTGATGAAGAGTGTGATGAAGAGTGTCCTACAGTGATGAAGAGTGTGATGAAGAGTGTCCTACGGTGATGAAGAGTTCACCTCTTCTTTACCTCTTCACCCATGGACATCTGGAGTGTTGCTCTGAACATGTATAAATCCACTGTGTGAGAACTCTGGAGGTGTATGACTGAGACAGACTCCAGCGGAGCCGATTCCTCAATCCATGCATCATCTGTTTAATAACAGCCAAATAATGGGGAATTCCTCACTGGAGACTTGAAGACATGCCAAAAAAGCAACCAGATTTCACATGGCATTTGTATACAAATGTCTTCAGCAGTGCTCTGCTCTTTGTAGCCTACATAATAAAGTAACACTGTGATGGACTGACCATCCATCCAGCGAGTCTCACTGTTTACGGCCCGAGACGCAGCGTTAGCCATGCTAAAATACACTATAGTAACAGCTGTGACACCAACACACACTACACACAGCACTC
This sequence comes from Phoxinus phoxinus, assembly GCF_949152265.1. Lineage (NCBI taxonomy): Eukaryota > Metazoa > Chordata > Actinopteri > Cypriniformes > Leuciscidae > Phoxinus > Phoxinus phoxinus. The sequence goes on along the minus strand of NC_136883.1, from coordinate 5,038,542 downwards.
AAACTTTAGTTTACATTTGTCAGGGAATACAAAAGTGCAGAAAATGATGAATTTGCTTATTAAAAATAATATAAAGCTAGATTTCAGAGAGTGCCAGCTGAGGTGGGACAGTGACAATATTCACCATGTAACACAGCCTCTTCTCTCTACTATCTTACAGCTTAATTATATTTGGTGGAGCTCTTCGTGGCGTAATCGTGTATAGCCGAGGACATTGAAAGGTAAGAGGTTTCAAAGAGGTCATTTGACTGAATAACAGTCAACAACTCCCTGTTCACATACAGTGTAGCAGATGAGATCACATCCACTCCAGTAAACACATCCAAGAAAATGACAAATTACTTAAAGGATAATTCCGGTATTTAACACCTTGAGTCTATATTGTAGTTTGTTTTGGATGAACAAGAGTGGTGGACAACATTTTTTTGACAATGGTTCCTCTCTCGAGTTTTTGACTATAATAGAATTGGCCATGGACCCATTTAACATTGGAGTCAATGGGCATATCCGAAAATGTCATTAAAACAGCCAATAATGTTTGTTTACAAAACTGTTAAACTCACCGAGTGGTTAGTGGTGTTCGTTGATGATTATAAACAATATATCGTCGCAATATATGATTCCAAACCGTTTATTTTGCTATAGTGCAACTATTTTTTCAGACACTTTACAACTGTGTAACTTCCGCTCAATATTTGAATCTGAAGCGTTAGCACACTCCCGACCACTTGATGGCGATAACCGATGTTTATGTCTCGCAGGACACTCACGGTCACAGTCGAGTTCAACTTCATATTACAAGTAACAATTAATGAAGGTTTTGTTTGTTTATTTCGCTTACTCTCCCGGAGCACAGTTGCTCTGCGCGCTAGCCTTATGAGAAACGGAAGCGAGCAAAAAGACTAAAAACTCAAGAGAGGAACCATTGTCAAAAAAATGTTGTCCACCACTCTTGTTCATCCAAAACAAACTACAATATAGACTCAAGGTGTTAAATACCGGAATTATCCTTTAATGCACATTTTGCCTGTTGTATTCCTCGTTTGCAAGTCGCTTTGTCTGCTAAATCAAAAAAAAAAATAATGTTCTACAAAGTGTTTTAAAGTGAAAGAAAGAAAGAAAGAAAGAAAGAAAGAAAGAAAGAAAGAAAGAAAGAAAGAAAGAAAGAAAGAAAGAAAGAGAACTATTTCCCAGTGCTGAAACTGAATTTTGTTTCATAATTGATGAACTTTGCAACACTGACAGTTATTGAACTGATTTGACTCCACATTGAACTAAATTGAGCTGAATATTGTTTCCAAAAATATAAAAAAAATTATATGATAAATAAGTCATGACAACGTCCTTTTTTACATAACTTTAACTCATCAAAATAAGTTAGGCAATTTTCAACTTTGAAAATTGCTTAACTTAAAACGAAGCTGCTTTAATAATGTGACTTTAATATAATGTGACAAATGCATCTAAAGGATCGTCACAGGGGGATTGGGATAAAAACAAATCTGACAAAACTATGCATGTTGTTAACAATTCAGTTTTGCACAAATCCTTGGACATATTTCTGTGTATGAAACATGAGTGAAGATTAGAAACATTAAACAAATATTAAAGGGATCATAACTCAAGCCCTCCCTCCACGGCTGTGAGTGTGTGTGTGTGTGTGTGTGTGTGTGTGTGTGTGTGTGTGTGTGTGTGTGTGTGTGTGTGTGTGTGTGTGTGTGTGTGTGTGTGTGTGTGTGTGTGTGTGTGTGTGTGTGTGTGTGTGTGCGTGCGTATGTGTGTGTGTGTGTGTGTGTGTGTGTGTGTGTAACCTTCTACAACAATGTTTCCCATTCCTTTCCAACACACTGAAAAGGACTCTGTCATCACTTTCCACATTTGAACTAAAGACAAAGCTTTCGGGATCTCTGCACTCGTTCTGGCTTCTTCTGTAGAGTTCATGGGCACAAATAATATTACAACATCTCTCACATGTTACACTTACCGATATAAGCTCTGCAATGTCTTGTAAAAAAGGAAATACCCTTTTCAACACTGCAAAGAAGAAGGGGAAAAGAGAAAAAATAAAATTAAGGAAGTGCTCCATAAAATAGGCAAAGTATTTCATAATCCAGAGATTAAATGTATCTGGTCCAAAATATGGTGTGTTGAAAAATAATCAAAACATCTGATAAATAATATCAGTATGGTGTCTGAAAACTATTACTACTGCTTATTTTCAGGATTCTTAGAAATTAAAGGGATAGTTCATCCAAATATTTCATTTACACATTGATCAACGCACATAAATTCTTCTATAGCTTCTACAAGGTTTGTTCTCGTGTGCAGTGTTGTGGTAACACATTAAAAGTAACGCGAGTGACACCTAATCAGATTACTTTTGGGTTACTTTTACAATCTCTTTATGTACTTTTTGAAGCATCAAAGTTTTAATGAAACAGAATTTTAAAGGAGGTTTCATTAAAGAATATCTTCATTTGTGCTTCAAAGATAAACGAAAGTAATTGATGACAGAATTTTTATTTTTGGGAGCTCTATCCCTTTAAACAGACCTACGCCTAAAACTTCAGTGCATAACTCATCTCGCAAGAGTTAGTGAATCATTGGGCTTGAGGACAGGTGTGTTGTTGCTTTCCTGATCAGACACATGGACAATAGAAGAGGGGAATCCAATAGACTTACACTGAAGTAGAGAGGCATACTATCTGGACACCAGAATACAGAAATATATATATTTGATAGGGACAATGCTCATTGATCAACAAACAAGTTACTTGCTGTAAACAAGCCAGAGTTCGCTACAAGTGCTAGTTTCCATCTGTTGTCCCTAGCCAGGTCTTAACAGGCACCCTAAAATACAAAAGTCAATAAAAATACACTATAAATGTAATAAATACAGTAGCGATGTATAAATACAGCAGGAATTTTAAAACAATACGAGCATAGCAAACCCTCAAACAGACAACACATTTCTCACCTCACCTAACCCTCAACTTAATTACAGTATAAAGTAAATACAGTATTTAAAAAAAATATATATATATATATATATATTTATGTTCATGGATTTAAGTATTTGGTGTATGGTTACAATTGTAATTGTCCCTAATCCAAGATTTAAGCTGTTTTTTAAAAGAGGAGAGACTATTAATTTATTAATTAAGAGACTATTATTTAATGCGCCATTGGTAAAATGATAGACCCTTAAATAGATAGACTATATTTACAACCACAAAATCTGAATGTCTTTGGCTCCTTTACAAATACACCTCATCAAGTAAGCCATGAAACGACTGAACATGTTGTCATTGATCCAATTCTAATGGTGTGAATGCACAGGAAAGGTTTAGAAAGGTTTATGGAGGGATTTTTCACTAAATGTATATGAAAGCTCAAGTGGTTCCCAGTGAGGGATTTTAAACATGCACACGACGAGTATGCTTCTTAAAGTGTGCTTTGAGCTGACCTGGAGATGGTTTATGGGATGAGTGAGTGAGATTATCCAGGGTCTATCGGCCTGAAGAGATTGCATCTCCTCATAGATAAAATCACAGTACAGTCACCACAGCAACAGATAGGAGGGTCCTAAAAACACAAACACAAATCACTAAAGCTATTATTCTCTCATGAATACATCTCTTTCTATCACATGTCCTTCTGAGTCATGATGAAAACAAAATGATCTAGGAGTCATTGACACGACACCATTCTCTAAAAATGTAGATGGTTTTTTCTTTTGCATTTTGACCGTTTATTTACACGACAACAGTGTTTTGGGGGCCTGAAAACGAAAATTTTTGATAACGGGTTTCAAAGTTAAACAACAATGTAAAAAAAATGTTGCTTTAACTTAAAAAAGCAAGTTACCTTGTTGCCTTAAAATTTTGAGTTCGTTGTAATTCAAAATTTGAGTTAAAGGAACACTCCGACTTTTTGGGACTTTATCCTATTCAACTTATCCCCCAGAGTTAGATAAGTCCATACATACCTTTTTCATCTCCGTGCGTGCTATAAGTCTGTTTGACGCACCCACCGCTAGCCTAGCTTAGCACAAAGACTGGATGTAAATGGTTGCAGCTAGCATACTAATCCAAATAAGTGACAAAATAACGCAAACATTTTCCTATTTACATGTTGTGATTTGTATAGTCACAGAGTGTACAAAAAACAAAGTCAAATGAGACACAGACATATTTTAACCGTATAAATACTGGGAACTATATTCTCTGAAGGCGAAGCACTGCTACTTGGGCGGAGTGATAACCGCAGCACCTGAGACGCGCCGTGGTGAGGAGCAGAGAGTTCGTTCAGAGCGCGTCTCAGGTGCGCTGCGGTTATCACTCCGCCCTATATTCAGGGAATATAGTTCCCAGTATTTATACGGTTAAAATATGTCTGTGTTTCATGTGACTTTGTTTTTTGTACACTCTGTGACTATATAAATCACAACATGTAAATAGGAAAATGTTTGCGTTATTTTGTCACTTATTTGGATTAGTATGCTAGCTGCAACCATTTACATCCAGTCTTTGTGCTAAGCTAGGCTAGCGGTGGGTGCGTCAAACAGACTTATAGCACGCACAGAGATGAAAAAGGTATGTATGGACTTATCTAACTCTGGGGGATACGTTGAATAGGCTAAAGTCCCAAAAAGTCGGAGTGTTCCTTTAATACAATGAAGAAGAATGGCTTAATAAACAGAAACTCAAAATAGTATGTTATCTTCACACATTAGTTATCGAAGTTGATTTGACAAAAGATAAAAAGTTGTGATAACAAATCATGAAAATATTTTTTTACAGTGTAGTTTTCGCTCCATGTAAACACAAATTTGTGAAAACGGTGACGTCATGCATATACATATTACGTATTCATTATAAAGGTGTGTGGTGTTTCTTTACAATGTGACATTGCCAACTGCTGGCCTGGCATGAATAATACAGGGGTTTTAGTCGTTTTGGCGTATCCACGTGAACAGGATAATTTTGACCATGTTGTCGTCTGTATGTGAAAAACACAAAGGAATGTTTTTTTTTTTCGGTTTTAGTACATCACTGTCCTGTAAACGTACCCTAAATTCCAAAAGACGAAGGAAAAGCATATAGATCCTTATCAGACACCTTCATGTCCATGGGGTTACTGGAATGTGAAGCGCCTGTCTTGCTGTTCATCATCAGCCCATCTTAGCTTTGTGATGAAAGACTGCTATCTGTGTCTCTGCAACAGCAGGTGCATGTGAGTCAGTCCACAGAGGATAAAAGGTCACGGACCAGCTGATTTACAGTAAAGAAATCCACATCTTCACCGTTACACACCCACCACACAAAGTATGAGACATTCCATTATTTAGAACTCGGACAAAAAAATCATTCTGTGTGATTTCATCATTGCACATTCTAAACAGACAATTGGGAAATAGTGAATGTTGCCAGGCAGACCAAACACTAATTATTAGCACTCAAAGCACTTTCCATCCATTTGGATTACAACATTTTAACATTAACTAATGAACTTACTGTAAAGCATATGTGTCAGTGAATAAATTAAACAGGTGTAATGCTAAATAAACCGAATGTGTTTTAAATACACAATAACCAGGCTTATATAAGTAGTGTCAATAAATACAATTAGTTTCAATCTCATGCATTTTAACTAAATTAATATTGTTTGTTCCACTGCTAGTCTGTATCCATATTGTATCCATGTTTATACTTTTCAGCTGAATAAAAAAATAATAATAATCACAATTAATAGATCTATGCTAATTCTTATTTAGATAATGTAATAGTACAATAGATGAAAATAGTTAATAATAAAATATGCTGTGTTTTTTGTTTCATTTATGTATGACTGACATGCATTCATCATAATTAATGTTAAAACTGTGTAATCCAAAAAAATTTACATTTTATATGCATTTCAAATACAAAAATCTTAAATTTAGTCCTAAGTATATTTTCAGTGTGATATCATGGACTAGAGTCATAATAACACTGAACTTGTGTCCAGAATACAAAGCATGTTGAGTTTCTGCACTGTGCTTCACACCACAACACTATTGACAATAGAAAATGCATGGGCCAAACTTCACTACTGTGACCGCACCTCAAAGAACTATTTTTATTGAGTCAAAAAGACAAACAACCCTCAAACTCACTTGTGAGTTTGAATCAGACTCAGTTACTGACACAACAACTGACTCCTTCACTGAAACGTGAATCATTATTCAGTTACGTCGATCCAAAATGAACCAAGACTTGGAAATATTAAATTTTTATTTAATAATTAATTATATATTATAAAAATTAAAAAAAATATGCCTTTAAACAGGCAAAAACAGAGTGATATTTAGATGTAAATTCAGGTATATTAGGACCCATTTTGCCATTGAAATGACTGGGGAGAAAATCCCAATTATCCTGAATTAAAGGCAGGGTAGGCAATTTGTTTTATAAACCCTTTTTGTTATAGGCTACTGGTTGAAGCTCTCTTTACATCCTGATAGCAATCAATAATAGAAGTGGTCTAAATATTAAAACATGGACATATAGACCCTTTTTCAGTTAGTAAATATGGTGACTTTTTTGTGGGCGGAGCTTAGTTGGTCCCTCTGGCCTCTTCACTAACGTTAGTTTGCCAGTTTTGTTAGCTTGTTTTTGAACAATGACTGGAGAAAATCCGATTTTATCTTAATGTGCAAGCTCACTCACTGTCCAGGACCGCGATTGTTATTTGCAAAAGTAAATTTTAATGGACGGAACCAGATTGGCTGACGCGTACACTCAGTCAATGATGGACGATCTGACAGGATTAACGTTAACGCTGCCTCCGGTTGATAAGCTGACTTCTACACCTAGCCGATAGAGAAACTGAGCGTAAAGAGAAACTGAGGGCATATACATCTTCAGATGCCTATAACTATGTGCTGAATGGCCACGTAGGCTACAAGACTTGTGGTACGATCCGAAGTTCTGCCTATCCAGCGCCAAGGCCAGAAGACGACAATGTAAAGAGTGACATTACGGTGCATTTTTAATTATGTGAATATTTTCTAGAAATTAAATTCCAGATACAGCATATACAACTATGTATTTGATCACCCTTTCTTACCAGGTTCTTCAAAAAGTCTAGTCACAATCAATCAAAACAACAATCATAGATGATTCACAAATAATCACAATAATTTAAAAAACATTATGCGATAAAATGTAAAATTGGAGCCTGTACTCCGTCGATTCTAGAACCCAACAACACAACAAGATGACATTTAAAAATAATGATAGTAATTTAAGCTCCTTATTATGTAGTCGAATCTGTGCTGGTTTGTATTGGCCGCCTCCAGTTTTCCCTTCGCTTTGCAACCGTAGCGTAATTGTGACGTCGGCGCAAAAGGAGTCTATGGGCCCTATTTTAACGATCTGAAACGCAAGAGTCAAAGCGCAAAGCGCAAGTAACTTTGTGGGCGGATCCCGGCGCTGTTGCTATTTTCCCGGCGGGATAAACGACTCTTGCGCCTGGCGCAAATCTAAAAGGGGTTTGTCTGAAGTAGCTTCATTATTCATAGGTGTGGTTTGGGCGTAACATGAAATAAACCAATCAGAGCGTCCTCTCACATTCCCTTTAAGAGCCGGCGCGCTTGTTCCATGGCGGATTGCTATTATAACGGCGGATTTGCCAGCGCACGCCAGGAGCGGTTCACAGCCCAGGAGGCCAACGTTCTCGCCAGGAACGTAAAACACAGAGAAGTGACATTGGGGATGATGGGAGAAACCACCCAAATTAGCTTCGGTTAAACAGGCGTATAATTTGAGTAAATGTGTAGCACATTTCACGGACACAACAATGATTTCCCTCGTGTGTTAATATTTTTCCTTGTAATAATGTATGATTTGCAAAAATGAAAACTGCTGCGTCTGTTTATATTAGAGAATCAAAGTGGATGCGCGTTAACACACTACATTATGGCCAAGCACGCGCCCTTAAAATACCATATCACTAACGCGCAACGCGCCACTGTCTTTAGTGTGACAAAAAAAACTGTTTTTTTCCTGGTCAATTGCTTTCTAAAACTGGAAAATAGCACCAGGGGAGTTTTGCGCCGGAACACGCCTCCTCTTTGCGCTGAACCGCCTCCGCGAGCGCAAGTTCATTCCCTAATTTACCGACGTGTGTCTGTGGAGGGAAAAGTCCGCTGTGCGCGGGTGCAGAATAGGAATGATACATGCGTCGGTGTTCAAAGTCAATTGCGCTGGGTGCAAGATAGGGCCCTTTATCTTCTGTGGAAGTCACAGGACCAAAAAATGTTAGATCCGAATGCATTGATACGATGTCCTACCTGCCTGTCAACATATGTATTTCCATACCTCCGCTCAGCTGTTTACGCAGACATCACACGACATCTACGCGTTCAATGAGGCTATACAGGGCTGTAGACACAGTCACCGGCAGCAACCGCTTTTACAGTCCCTCCTGAACCAAAACAACAAGCTTATGCAGCGCTCACGCCATGTCATCATGAACGTAATTATGAGATGGCAACCCATGAGCCAGTAGTATTTATCTAGTAGTATTATCGAGTATTAAACTATCAACGCCGATTCTGCAGCAGTCAGGTGGTACAACTAGGGCTCTGTAAGTTGTTCGCTTTCATTATTATTGTAATGTTATGTGCTTTGAGACATGAGGTCATTTCACGTCGTTTCTCATGACGCTTTGCTGGCGCTGCTGGAGACGCTCTGAAGGGAGGGTGGGATCTAATGCTTTAAAGTTAGCTTGCTATTGTAGCCTGCCCACAATTGCCTACCCTACCTTTAAACAAGGGGGTAATCCATCCGCCGGAAACCGAAGCTTCCCCGGGGGCCGCCATTGGCTAGCAAGCCATCACCTGCTGTTAGCATTCCATTGACTCCCATTCATTTTGGCGTCACTTTGACAGCGAATAACTTTACATCTGAGGCGTTTAAAGACTTCATTTGTCCATTATTTATTTCTAAAGAAACACGACAATGTATAAAAGGCTCCATTACCTTGTATCTTACGTTATGGCCACAGAAGCAGTTTTTGTAAAAATAGGCTAACGTTTACGTCATAACCACTCGACTCTCTGTCGCACAGTCGAGAAATTACAGTATAGACCGGCGGAGAAGCTCGCATGCAATCAGAGGGACGTGGAGGCATAAAGTCCGATAAAGTCAAGGGAGAAGCCCATAGAGAGTGATAAAGTTGCTCCTACTGCTAGCTCATGGACAGCTAATGCTCACGCTCTCCGTCTCTGCGAGATTCGGAAGGGAATTGTTCAGATTTCTCTCGGCACAGCTACTAGAAGACTGACAGCTGTCAGACACGTTGCTCACGTCACCAAGCTCAGTTTGAGCCTGCGCAGTTCGCCTGGCGATCAGGAAGTGATGCTTCTAATTGACTTCACTTTTCTCCGTTGAAACCTATGGGGTCGCTCTGTCCAGTTTATATACTGTCTATGCCTTTAACCCTATGGTGCAAATACTACCAGGATCACTGGAGTGACAGCATCAAATTGGAAGTAGTGTATTAAATAGCTACAACTAGAAAACAGTAGTTTATAAAAGTATATATAACATTATTACAGTTATTGCACACTCAAAACGCCTTCAGCATCAGTGACTGTTGCTAAAGCAAGAAGCTTTGCAATCAAAGAACTGCAGCTCTAATCGATGATTATGCAACTTTTCCATCTAAAAAATTTTTTTTTTGGCTCCTAAACATATAATTTTAGGAACTGACGGTCTTTAAATATTATTATTTTTTGTACATCTGGAGCCCTGCATTGACATTTCAGATTAATCTCATTGACAGAAAGGTATTTTTTTTTACTTCTTCATGAAAGATGGACAATGCACAGTGACTCATATAACATTTCCAGCAAGAGAACACACTCACTCCATTCCCTTAACTGACAGGTTTGATACTGTACATGTTAACGAGAATTGATCCAGCAATATGTACACACACCCTATAGAGAAATCTCCCGTGCTGCTAATGATCAGTGCAGATTGTAAACGGTAATGCCATAAAATTTCTTCCCCCTTCCACACTCCTAAAAACAACCATGGAACCACAAAAGGGGTTTTATAGTGGAAAATGGTTATTTTCTTCACAATAAGAAAAACTGGTTCTTTTAAGAACTGCTCACTTTTGAACCCTTATATTTAAGAGTGTGGTAGTGGCCATTTGTCCCACATTCCTGTCCACCCCCCA